>NW_013953347.1:111226-114393 GCF_001266775.1 Austrofundulus limnaeus
GAATGGCTTCAGACTGTTCCGACTGTGTCCCCTAGTAGTCCCATAGAATGGCTTCAGACTGTTCCGACTGTGTCCCCTAGTAGTCCCATAGAATGGCTTCAGACTGTCAGCTGGTTAGTATGAGGCTTAAAGCCACTTAGGTTAATTTTAGAGAAAATGACCTGGGCTAGGCTAAAGTAGACCGGTGTACGGCAGACTGTTGCCTTCCAACGTATTAGTAGGTAAACAGTCTGAAGCCATTCTATGGGACTGATAACCGCTGATAACGTCCATGGACTGATAACACCCGARCTGGCTGGCTCTACTGCAGTCAGTCACACATACGGTGATAATATTATTTACAYAAATTTTAAACATCACCTTTAAGTTTCTTTAAGTGATGCCGAAGCGGTGACTCGAGTGATAAAAATACTCACACAGACACACACAAACGATAGATGCAGCAAGTTAAGACACAGTAAAAACACCAACCTTTTTAACATTTCCACTCACTTTCCAAGTCTGTGGAAGACCTCAACCCTCCACACAACATTTYAACTGCACTTTCCTGTGACTCCTGAAGTTGAATGAATCGAAATTTGCTCAAGAAACATCTTTATCTGTTCCGGTAGCTATTAACACTGAACCTCTGTAGAATCCACTCAGCTTGTCCAATCATTTGTGAGCGCGGCAGGTAATGGATGCAAATGATAAGCGTGACGTCATGTGTGAAGGTCCCCATTTATTGCATTTAGTTTCCAGCTAACTTATTTGATATTTTTAACAAGACTTTTTCCACTTGTGCTTTTAAATAGTTTTTAAATTATTTATCTGGTGTATTCCTACTTTTTTGCCCTTTTGCAGCTTTTAGTTTTGGTTAGCCTCCTGCTAGTTTGAATTTAAGCTACCCTTTTATATTTTAGCTTTTAGCTTGCTTTTTGCTATTTTTAGCTTTTAGCTACACTTTACTTATACTTTAGCTTCTTAGTAGGTTTTGTTACATTTAGCTAGTTTTTGTTAGCTTTTAAGTTCTTTTAGCATGTAGGCCTGCATTTAGCTTCCAGTTAGCTTTTTGATACTTTTAGCAAGCCTTTTTCCACCTGTGCTTTTAAGTAGCGTTTTTAATCATTTGTCTGATGTGTTCCTACTTTTTGCTAGTGCTTTGCTGTTTTTTGCAGCCAGCTATTCTACTACCTGGAATTTTAGCTAAAATACTTTAGATTCTAGCGTGTTTAAAGTGTAGTTTTTAGATAAAGTTTAGCAACGCTTTACTACTACTTCTTTAGCTTCTTGGTTGCTTTTAATCATTTTAGATGGCATTTTGATACATTTAGTTAGTTTTGTTTAGTTAGCTTTTAATTTATTTTAGCTTCTTGGTAGCAACCTTCTGCATTTAGCTTTAGCCTTTTGCTATTTTATAATTCAGCTAACCTTTTGCCATATTAGCTTGTAACTAGTTTTAACTGCTTTTAGYGTTTGACAAACTTTTTGCTAATTTTATATTTTAGCAGTCATTACGTTACTTTTAGCATTTGGCTAGTGTTTCGCTTCTTTTAGTTGGTGGGCTTCCTTTAGCATTTAGCTGATATTCTGCTTCTTTTAGCGTTAATAACTGTTTTAGCTACTTCTGTAAATAGTAAATGACTTGAACTTTTAAAGTACCTTATCAAATCCACGTGGACTCCAAGGTTCGTTACACTACAATCATTCACCCATCAACACACTGATGATGCTGGTGATGGTAGGCTACATTGTAGCCACAGCGCCCACTAGCAGTAGGTAAGGCAGGTGAACAACAACTGAGACAGCTGGAATGGGGATTGAACCGGTGACATACTGGTTCCAGGACGACTACCTAACCACTCCACCACAGCCGTCCCCAAACTGATTCAAAAGTATACGGTCCTTCGGCTCTCATTTCAGTGAAATGTAGTTTCTCAGGATCCTTTAGTTCTTCAAAGAATGATTGTTTTCAGGAGTTCAGGAGTTCAGGAGTGCAGATCAATAGAAACATTTGTAAGATGAATATTTTTCCTACAGTGGACCCACCTGTTCCCACTTGTCAGGACGGACTCTACCTGCCTGTATTGGTGTCTCCAACACCTGCAAACGGACAGCGCATCACTGCAGAGGTCCACAAAGAGGTGGAGATCAGAGTGAAAGCACAGGCTGCCTATTCTTCGTAAGTTGGACCCAGTCTGGTGAAACGTAGAGGCTGCATCGGGAACACAAACTAACTGCTTAGTTTCTCCCACAGAATYCAGAACATCATCATGAGTGGGCCCACCAACATCACCAAACACAGGACCACCAAGGATGAGTTCGTCATTAAGTGGACGCCGACAGCGGACGACCTGGGAGATTATTACCCACTCTGCTTCGCTGTGGAATCTGTGTCGGGGTGAGACTCAGCTTGGCTTTGTTTTGGACAGAATTAGTTTAAAAATGACCAAGGTTAAAGTTTGGTTTTATATTTTCAGCCATGATGAAACGAGAAGCAAAAAACTGCAACAACCTTTTAGTCAACAGAAAGCCCAGCTCATTACTTTAGCTGATTATTTAGCTGAATAATCTAAATATTTTAATTTCTGCTGTGCCTCAGGTCATCCATCTATCAGTCTGAGATGAGGTGCGTTATAATGGACGTCAGGAAGGAACAGAGTGAGTCTGATCTTGATGATAGGTTCTGTCCAGCCCTTGGACCTGATGTCTTCACGTGTCTGTATCTGCTCCAGTTGCAGCCAGGGTCACCTGCACTGAATCCACCATGAAGGTGGAGGTGGAGAGGCGTTCCTTCTTTGGACTTGGTGAGGATCACCTTCGCCTCAGTGACCCCACCAACACTGTCTGCAGCCTCAGGAGATACTCCAACCAGACTCACATCACCGCCATCATCCCCCTCAATGCTTGTGGGACTCAGATTGAGGTAAACACGGCTCATCTGGTACCAGCCCACTTCAGTTGTGTATTATTCTCATTACAGGGATCCACGATTAGACTTTATTTGATAAACATTTATTTTAACTGTAAAATAAAGACTGTAAAAATACTTTAGTTTTGTAAATTTATTAAAATATATTTTAACACGAACAAGGCCATTTTATTTCCACACAAAGCATTCTGGGTAAATGATGACGTGGATAGGTCCTCGGTGCGAGGCTGCTAGCGAGCTATATCCACCCTGAAGG
>NW_013953347.1:114822-116161 GCF_001266775.1 Austrofundulus limnaeus
ATATTTTTAAACTTTTAGTTTAAAAATGATAAAAACTAAACAGCCTACAGTATTTTTACAGTCGTTATTTTACAGTTAAAATACATATTTATCAATTAAAGTCTAATGTTACAACTAATCATGGATCCCTTTAATAATTTTAAATTTGATGAAGGTTTTAGCTGTTAGCTGGAGCACAAGTTGTTGTACAAGCTGTAAATACTTTACTGTACTGATGATTCATTTCTTGCATCGACCACTTTTATTGAATTAACAAATAATGCCTCGCTCCGCAGGAAGACGACGATTACCTCATCTTCAAAAATGAGATCACCACACTGGACGACGCCCCCAACCAGCTGATCACCAGGAAGCACCTGGTGGAGGCCCGCTTCTACTGCCAGTACCCCAAACGTGGGAAGGTGACCTTGGGCTTCACGGCGCACAGGAAGAACGTGACAGTGTGGGAGAAGGGCTTCGGCACGTTCACCTACCAGTTCGAGTTCTACCCAGACAGTCGGTTCAGAACCATGATCAGCCCCAGCTCCTACCCCCTGGACTACGACATCGGAGAGAGGATCTACATGCAGCTGGACGCCAGCGCCTCCATCAACAACACCGAGATGTTCGTGGAGTCCTGCAGAGCCGCGCCCTATGACAACCCCAACTACCACCCAACATACTCCATCATCGAGAACGGGTAGGCAGAGGTCAAAGGTCAACAGGTCTTAGACCAGCAGCCACTGTAAGACAGGCAGGGGACATGTGGACGTCCATCAGAGACACACGGAGACAAATGAGACAAATTCAAGCCAGTTCAAACAGGACAGTACAGTCCTGATCAAACCAGTTATCATCTAACTTTATCCAATTCACTCTGAATAAATACTGATAAACACTTCACTCCAATTCATTTTAAATAAATACTGATAAACACTTCACTCCAATTCATTCTGAATAAATACTGATAAACACTTCACTCCAATTCATTTTAAATAAATACTGATAAACACTTCACTCCAATTCATTTTAAATAAATACTGATAAACACTTCACTCCAATTCATTCTAAATAAATACTGAGAAACACTTCACTCCAATTCACTCTAAATAAATACTGAGAAACATTTCAATTCATTTTAAATAAATACTGATAAACACTTCACTCCAATTCACTCTAAATAAATACTGAGAAACATTTCAATTCATTTTAAATAAATACTGAGAAACACTTCACTCCAATTCACTCTAAATAAATACTGAGAAACATTTCAATTCATTTTAAATAAATACTGAGAAACACTTCACTCCAATTCATTTTAAATAATTCTTAAAACACTTCACTCCAATTCATTTTAAAT
>NW_013953347.1:121587-124371 GCF_001266775.1 Austrofundulus limnaeus
ATACTAGATTTTATTCTATAATACTATTTTTAATCAAATATTAAAACATAGTATTGTGTTTTAATAATCCTGCCGACAACGCCAATTTCTGTCGTGGCATGATTTACCAAGAATGCAGAAACACGTTGGATTAATGCACAGGAAGTCTGCGTGTGTGGTCGTCAATAATGAGTTAATTCTGAGCGACAAACAAACAGAGGTCAATCACGAAGTCTGTCGGGCTTTGTGGCTGACACGTCAGCGGAAAGCAGCCAATAATATACACCATGATAACATCATATGACRWGCTTATAACCAATCACAGATCGACGAATGTACTGYCCAGCCAATCACAGGCTCTCAGCTCAAAGAGTCTCTTATCAAACAAGAGAGGTCAGTCCGTTGCAGAGTCCTGACGTCTGGGCAAACAGATTAGACAAATGATCATAAGATATATGAGTACTGGACAGCGTCAAGGTGAAACAGATAATTAGTCTATAACACTATTAAAAAATAATACTGCTTTAAAAATACAGATAAGATTAAGGTTGAGATAAAAACAATGAAGCATTCAGAGTATTGTTAACTGTATTTTACACTCAAACCACGAGTCCATGTCAAGTCTCTCATAGTAGTGAGATTTATAAAATCACATCTTCCCTCAGGTCTTAGCACTGCTGGGGGATAAGACCCCCTAAATGTCAGATCCTAGACTCACCTCTGGTGGTCTCRTTGAGTCTCTCAGTATCTTCAGTGTTTAGTAGAGAGAATATGTTCTTCTTATATTTTGATTCACCAAATATTTTTCAGGCTTTGCTCCAGAGATGGATTACCACTTGTTCAAAGTTTACAGGGATACTTTCAAATTTCAAAAAGGACTTTGTTCAAATAATTCGTGGAAAATCTCTTGACCCAAAATGGCCGACTTCCTGTTGGGTTGAGACCCACTTTAGTGTTTTATGAGTTCTGTGTGTAAAACTAGATATTTGTGCTGTTGAGATATTTTAAACTTGTTTTAGAGAACATCATGACAAGAAATATTTCATTTATTTTKAAGGTTCTCAAACATTCATGAGTTTTTGAGTTAAATCCCCTGAAAAGACAAATAAAATATTTGTAGCAGAAGAAGCAACATTATAATTTCTGGAGGCTCTCAGGTCTAATCCTGTCATCATAAAGTGCAGCGAGGTCAACAGATTCTGGTTGTTTTGATGTTTTATTTCAAACCTGAAACAGACGATCAGCTCAGAATCAAACAGCTGAAGGTCTTTCAGCTTCGCTTGCTGACAGAAGACGTGACTCAGAGGCGTGTGCGCAGCAGGAACATGAAGAACACTGCAGTCAGGAGGATGCAGAGCGTGCACACAGTGGGAATCACAATCTCTGTCACCATCTCCATGTGTCCAATCAGAGGATCTGAAACACAAACATCAGCGCTCTGACTTCCTGCTTCTGTTGGAGGAGCTCCTGCAGCTCAGGGAGGAGGGTAACTTCCTGCTGACTCCTGCAGGCTTTACCATCAACAAACAAACGATCTTTAAACTTTGTTTCTGAATATTGTTCAGAGCAGAAACAAGTTTTGTTGCGTCGTACAGACCTGCAGCCAGCAGCTGGTTACTGGAGGAGCAGGTCTCTCTGGCTTTCCTCTTCCAACTGTCCACCTGCAAACAGCTCAGAGTTCAACACAAACACTTCGAAATGTTGAGTCAAAGAAAACGTTTAAAAAGTCTCACTAACACTTTTTATTATTTAGCTCCTTTTCTGAGTCTAATTATTTTTACATCTTGCTAATTTTTACTAAATGTTAAATGTGCTGTTTAAATCAGGGGTGTCCAAACATTGGCCCTGTGAGGGCCAAAATGAAGGTAACACCTTCTTTCACGGTACCCTTAGTACCATGTAATTACATGTAATAAAAAATGTAATTAAATGTAATTACTACCTTATTACCATGTAATTATGTGGTAATTAGTGTACAATTTTACTATGTAATTGTCTGCAGTAATGTACTACAATTCACTATGTAACACCTAAATAAGTAGTAGGTCATTTGGAGAGTTTTAATGTTATATTTTTATTGCAATTAACAACTAACCCCAAAATTTAGTTGCATTCTTTTGGTCATAAATATAGTGTTAAGTTACTATTGATAGTAATTTTATTGTAGTTACCCAATAAAGGTAGTTTTACTAACAGTAGTTATTCTTTTGTACCGTCCGTAATTACCAAATAATTACATGGTAATAAGGTAGTAATAGCATTTAATTACATTTTTTTAATTACCTTATAATTACATGGTAATAAGGGTACCGAAAAAGAAAGCATAACCAAAATGAAAATGAATCTGAGGGCTGTGGGCCAAATGCAACAACATAATACATGAAATGCAAATACTTTTTAAGTAAAGTTGTTTTATTTTTTTATGATTAGCTAGCATCCACATTTTTTTATTTGGTATTTGTTTTTAGCCAGTGGATGTGCAGAAAATTTGGCGTACACTTGAGCAGCAAAGGCTCGTGGGACTTTACATAAATTAAAATTTGAGAACGTGTGCAAATGTAGTTGTATGCTTAAATCTAATCTAAATAACKCTTGTAATTACTTGTATTTTATGTTTAAATTTAATTTATTTCAAAGATAAAATAAGTACTGGGAGTTAAGACTATCTGCACTACAGCCCTTATGTAGCTGGACCAATGGTTGGGAAGACTAAGTGGAAATATAATGTTTTAAAACAGGAGATTATAACCTAACAGCCAGGACAACTGCTGGTGGGCCAAATCAAATGACTTGGTGGCCTCATTT
>NW_013953347.1:130230-133943 GCF_001266775.1 Austrofundulus limnaeus
ATTTGAAATATATAAATTCTAAACACATTAAAGGGAAGAAAAAACATATTTGTTTACTGTTAAATCTCCACTCACTTTAATCATCTTCCTGTTACAAAACTAACTTTGTGTCGAAAACAGGAAGTTCGGTCAAACAGATCGACTGAAAACTTCAAAATAAAATGCAAAACGAAGATAAGAGCACTAAACTCACCATAAAAAAAATATAAGGTAACAAAACAAAGGGATAAATACACATGTTTTAACAAAATAAAAACATATAAATTTAAATAAACTGTTTTCTCACCATTTCCCCTGGGTTGCATTTTGTTTTTTTATTTACAGTCTATAAAAAAACGAATTAATCTGGTTTTGATTAAAAACTTAAAAGCCAAATTAAGTAATTTTGGTGTCAAATGTAATGATTTATATTAATTTCTTTCCATTTTGTCAGCTTCTGCACAAATGTTTGTCTTGCGTTTCCTTCTTGTTTTAAATGTCAATCATCTTGTTAAAATGCTGGATAATAATCAGGTTTACAGAAAGCTAATTATAACTGAGCGCTACGTCAAAAAGTAAAGGTAATCAGCTTTTGTTAGCTTTATAAACGAGTCTTTTAAATCTAAATAAAATAAAATGTTAGCTCTTCACAAGATGGCTGCCAAGATCTCATCTGGAGCCATCAGTGTTGATTTGTTTAAACTCTGCTTCAAAATGTGATTTTATTTATTTTAACTTTAAAACAAAGTCTGTTTTCTCTTCAAACATTAAAGGTTTGAATCTTAAATTTAATGGATGTGATTCAGCTGCAGGTCTGTGGTACCTTCACAAAGTTCAACAAGCGGCGGAAGCCCCAGGGAACCGAGTGGGGCCACTCAGAACCAGGATCAGGCCACCGTGGGTCCACCAGCTCAGCCAGGTCACGGTCCACAAAGTAGCTGTCCCCGAGGCCTGACGGGTAGTTCTTCTGGGTCACGTAGCGGGTGGTGTAGTGTCCCAGGCCCAGGAAGTCGATGGTTCCTTTCATGTAGCTTTTCTCCTGAGGCAAGAAAACCGGCAGCCGTGAAGCTCCCAGACCCTGCTGACCGCTTTTTCTGCCTGCAGGTCAAAGGTCAGGAGATGTCAGTTCACTTCCTGTTTCTGTCCAGCTGTTGTTACTGGATGTTCACCAACGACCCATTCATTTTTTAATTCAACCCAATTCAAAATGATGCCAAGGCTAACTGACCCAAACAAACCCACAAACGACTTCATCATCATTTGTATCATGTTTGCTACGCAGGATTCTGTGACCTATATTTTATCAATGAGGTCAATATTTTCATCAAAAACCTGTTTTATGTCATGTGAGACCTGTATTCTGCCCTCTGGTGGATTAACAATGTACTGCAGGAAGTGGAACTTCTTCTTTTGCCTTTTCAAAATGTCTGCTGACATGACGTCATCCACATTTTTTTTTTCAGGAAAACTTTTACTAATTTTGGAGAAGTTATGTTAAGAATAACTTCAATATTGTTTGAAATTTTTTAAAATAAATACTTTCTGTGTTGAAACAATGCATAATTACTTAAAAAGCATTTTTTTAATAATACAGTTAAACCATGTTAAAATGTGTATCAAACTTGATACTGCAGGTATATAAAGTTCTCCAGTCCTGAATGTCATGTGACAGTTTAGTCATTTTAGTAATTTAATCAACAGTATTCTCACCACAATACAACACACACTATTTTGGATGATTGATTAATTATTGAAATGCCATTTGAAAACACATTTTGTCTATTTTCAAAGTGGTTTCCTTTGAAATTATAATCTCTACGCTGTACTGACTAAATATTTACATGTTAGCTGTCAAAGAAAATTGAGGAAGAAGAGAGAAAAAAGAAAGTAAGAAAATGTCATAAATATGATAATAGCTGGTGATTTTTTATAAAGTGTAAGGTACATCTGTGCCTGAACAAGGACAGAAACTGTATTTGTGCCTACCACCAAGTGAAATAAATGGCTGTAAAAAGTTCTTTGTAAAAAAAAACAACAACAAAGAAGTAAACTTCCTACAGTGTTCTAAAGTTTTGGGCAAAACTGTTTTTTTGTTTCTTAATTTAACTTTGTTGTGAGACAAAATGTTACCAAAACAGCCCAGTGTATCAGATTTGATACAAAAAATATCTCATAAACAAAGTGATGCAGCAAAAAAAAAATTTTTTTTCGATTTTGTTTAAAGGCCCAATAAACATGTCAGTTCTAAAAAAATGTGAATTTTCTGACTTTTTTTAAAAGGGTTAGGCTTTATATGGCTAAATCTTCAAAATAAAAAAACTTTCCCTCAAGAAAAACGAGTTTATTTTGTGTTAAAAGTAAAAGAAATTGGAACAAAGTGTGTTTCTGTGACAGGCTGTTGGGAACAAAGATCCTAAAGATCGTTTTAAACTTTAACACCTGTTTTGTTTCAAAACAAATCTGCTTCATCTCCTGAGTTTAGAAGCGTTGTAAATTTTATGTCAGATTAAAAAAACAAAACTTTCTCTGTAAATGGTCAGGTACAAGCCCTGAAATAACGTAGAAAATCTCAAATCTAGAGCTGCTTCAGACCAAAGCCTTCCAGGGAAGTCTCGCTGCTTGGAGAGAAATGACAAATAATGAAAGTGGAAGGGTCGTTTTGCACAGGACTGCATGTGTTTATGTTATTATATGTAGTATAATATATTACATGTAAATGTTAGTGCGTGTTTGAACATACCTACATATTCTTTCATGACCTGAGGGTAGTCCCCGTTGAAGAGCGGAGCAGCAAACCAGCCCAGGTAGAACTGAATGTAGCGCTCTGCTGCTTCAATGTCCCTCTGATTGGACACGTCCACTGGTTCACCCCAGTCAGCAGTCAGAGAAATCCCAATGAGACCTGGACAAACATGAAATACCATTCTGTGTTTGATTAACCAGCAAAACTCTCATCAGTTGACATGAGTGTTATGGTGGCCCTCAAAGGGCCAGTTATATCTACCTTTAACGTTTCATGTTTAACTTCAACTGAACACAAAAAATCATGTTCCTGAGCACCACTAACAAACAGTAACTGAGCTCTACCTGGTATTTCCTGCATAGAAACAGTATTTAACACATAAACACTAAAAAGTACTACGACTGACTACATGTGTAATAAACAAAACAGAAATACTATTAAAGTAATTATAAGAGAGTTTTACACACTGATGAGTTGTGGTGAGTCACAAATACTGAACTCTCCCACTTTCCTACAGGGAATTCCCATTTATAATCAACATGCATTATGGGAGATGTAGTTTTTGGTCGATACTGGCTTTAAAGCAGCTTATTTTGAGACAAAGATGTTCAAATAAATTGCTCAGGAGGTCACAGTTACTCCAAACCAACARCTCAGAGGCCAGAAACATATTATTCATCACMTTTTAAATGTGYTTATTMTGTTGTAGCCAGTCAAAAATTTAAACTTTACCAGTGATATAAAAACTATTTTCATATTAAATTGGGCCTAAAACTTCCACAACCCAACCTCAAATATATGATTGATGGATGGATGGATGGATGGATGGATGGTTGGATGGATGGATGAATGAATGAAGTGATATTTTCTTCACCTTTCTGTTTGCTCCTCCACTTCATGTCATACGTGTGCCAGACTTTAGCATGAGCCTGTTAAAAACAACACAGTTTTCAGGTTTGTTGAACGTTTAGAACATTTGAATGTTTCAGTC
>NW_013953347.1:134943-140100 GCF_001266775.1 Austrofundulus limnaeus
GGATGGATGGATGGATGGAAGGTTGATGGATGGATGAATGAATGGATGGATGGATGGATGGATGGTTGATGAATGGATGGAAGGTTGATGGATGGATGGATGGATGGATGGAAGGTTGATGGATGGATGAATGGATGAATGAATGAATGAATGAATGAATGAATGAATGAATGAATGTAGTGATATTTTCTTCACCTTTCTGTTTGCTCCTCCACTTCATGTCATACGTGTGCCAGACTTTAGCATGAGCCTGTTAAAAACAACACAGTTTTCAGGTTTGTTGAACGTTTAGAACATTTGAATGTTTCAGTCTTTAACTCCACATCAAAGCTGCTGTCAGAACAGCTTCCTTCCACCTGAGTCCACCTGAACGTTCTGTGCTGAACGAAATGATCATAACTGTGGTTGTTAACAGAGCCAAGGAATATTTGCTGTTTCCTAACAGAGATGATACGAAACCCTGATGAGTTTAAAGTGCCTGTGACATCAAATTTTTATATTAATTATGAACGTTTTTTTGGAAAGATAACACTGATAACACATTGTAAAAAAGATTTCAAGCCACTGAGATGAACAGTTGTTGAGATATTTGCATGTGAAGTAACAGGAAGTGATGTCAGAGGGGAATGTCTGCATGTGAACTAAAATGGCTAACAACTCAAACTGTAGAGAAGAATCTGATGTTTCTTTAGATTATTTTTTCACTATCATAGAGAGATAAGAAAATGTCAAAGTTCAAATAATATTATGTAAATAAACAAAGACCAGGGAGTTTAATTTATCAAAAAGTTCCCCTTTGATGTCACTTCCTGTTTGACTTTAGCTGAGCCAAATTCAAAAGAAAATATGCCAATTATGTGACATAACAGGTAAAATCATGTGTATTATGTCAAGTCTCTTAAATATAAATATATTTTCTTTGACTTTTTGTATTTCATGGACATGCATGTGTTACGGCCCAAGCCCTTTCCTCTGTGTCTTTCTCGAACACCTGTGTGTTTCAGAGTTCCTGATTGGTGCTGATTGCAACTGGAGGCAGCTGGCCAGTGTCTAGAAGAGCTTGAGATCCAGTTGAAGAGCTGCTGCTGGCTCTCAGGGCGAGGCTTCTCCTTTTGTTGCTCTTTTTTTCTCCAGCCAACCATGATTTTTGTTAAATAAATTTAATTTTAAATTTTTCCAATGCGTTGCTTCCCTTTATTTGTTATGGCCCCAGAGCCAGGCCGTAACAAATTGGGGGCTCGTCCGGGATGTCACAGGCTCTTTAAGTTACATCAACTCCCCAAACAATCTTTTMGTGATGTGAAAACTGTTAAAAGTCTTAAAACTGAAGTAAAAACACTGGAAATGGACACATTTTTATGTTTTTAAACCTGAGCTGACCACCATGTTTGTCCTTCATGCGGTGACATCATCAGGGACTAATCTAAAGCACCTGGTCAGCTCACCTTGATGATGTGATGAGCAGCTTTGTACGCTCCGGTTCCCTTCAGCTTCAGCCCAGGAGCATGTTCTCCTGTTTCATATCCCTCCACAGCAACAGACTGAAAACAGAAAACTGTGACGGTCAGCGCAGAGGTCAGAGATGAGAGGCGGTGAAGGCGTCGTGTCCGACTGACCCACGGGTTGTTGAAGGTGATCCAGTGCTTCACTTTGTTCCCGAAACGCTCAAAGCACAAGTTGGCGAACTCGTTGAAGTAGCTCACCATGCTGCTGTTCTGCCAGCCACCATATTTCTCCTGCAGCACCTGAGGAAACCAGAAGAGTCGGGTTCAATCAACGCCAGGACCTCTGACCCCACCTGCAGAGCTCACCTGAGGCAGATCCCAGTGATACAGCGTGACCACAGGTGTGATCTTACTGTCCAGGAGCATGTTGATCAAGTCYTGGTAATATTTGATTCCTTTCTCGTTGATGTGCTCGCCTGCAGGGAATTATCGTTAAAAACAAGATTCACAAACAGCGTTTCCCTCAGCAAAAAGTAGAATATAAAAGTATCCTATACTCATTTCAAACTAAAAATAAAAAAGTATACTTCCAGTTTACTTTTTATGTACTTATCTGAGATATACTTAACCAAGTTTATCTTAAATTATACTTGGCTTGTACTAAAAGTATACTAAAAAATAAGTATACTTAGTCTACACTAATGTTTAAAGTTTTGGCCAAGTAGTACACTTTTCACACCGACTGGTTTATCTGCAGTACATTTCAAGATTAAATACGTAGAAGATTACTTTCAGTGTACTTCTGTGTATACTTTCGTAAACTTGTTGTGGGCCAACTTAATCCTAGAAGTATACTTGTTAGTAAACTGCTAGTCTTCTTGTTTCATTGTACATGGTACATAAAAGTACACTTAGGGACATAAACTTGTATATATTTAGTATACTTAATGACAAGTACTTAAAGTATACTTCTTTTTGGTACATTTAGAAACATTATAAAAGTATACGTACAAACTAAAAATATCCCAATTTAGTACAAACAAGTATATAATGCTTTCTAGTACACTACAAGAACATGGTGCCTAGTATACTTGATATATTTAAACTTATACTCAAGTATACTTATTAAAATGGACTACTAGTTTTCGTTAACGTTTACACTAGTTCATCCTGTGTTCAGCTGTTACGAAGTTTAACTGTTTTTGGTCAAAACATGAAAATAATATAAAGCAGAGACTATATGATGTAAATCAGYAATAATCACACCAACATTTAGCTCAATATCTGTAAAACTGACTGGCATTTTCTGTGGCGGCCATCTTGAATCGGCTTGACTCCTACAGTTAAACAGTTGTTTTGATGGATAATAAGAATTAAGTTTTTACTTTTTGAGCCACTGGGTAAAACCCTCGGCCAGGAAATGGAGAATCGATAGTGATTCAGCTTCATGTCCTTCATCAGGTTAATGTCATCCTGAAAGAAAGAAATGAATTAAAACTAAATATTCAAGCTGAGGCACTATCTTAGTTTGTACTTTTTAAGTTAAATGTTATGGTGCGGTACGAGGGTCAAAATTAAGACTATTGTACAACCAGTGGTTGCTACATCCTTGTAGCAGGAGGATATATCTATTCCTAAACCAGCTATTGATCTGATTAATGATAGTCCGGCACCGCTAACTGAGCAGCTGGCCCCGCTAACAGAGATGCCAGAGCTGGCAAATGAGAAGGAGACTATTCACTTGAATTAGCTATGGAGAGGCAAGTGACTAGCATGGATAAGCTGGAGTTAGCATTGGAGAGGCTAGCGACCAGCACGGATAAGCTGGAGTTAGCATTGGAGAGGCTAGCGACCAGCACGGATAAGCTGGAGTTAGCATTGGAGAGGATAGCGACCAGCATGGGTAAGCTGGAGTTAGCATTGGAGAGGCTAGCTACCAGCATGGATAAGTTGGAGTTAGCACTGGAGAGGCTAACGACCAGCATGGATAAGCTGGAATTAGAGTGACTCACATGGATAAGCATTAGCATTGGAGAGGCTATTGACTAGCATAATTAGCTGGCATTAGCATCAAAAAGGCTAGCAACTAGCATGGATAAGCTGGCATTTGCATCGGAGAGGCTAGTGACTAGCATAGATAAGCTGGAATCAGCACTGGAGAGGCTAACGACCAGCATGGATAAGCTGGAGTTACCATTGGAGAGGCTAACGACCAGCATGGATAAACTGGCATTAGCATTGGAGAGGCTAGTGACCAGCATGGATAAGCTGGAGTTACCATTGGAGAGGCTAACGACCAGCAATGGATAAGCTGGAATTAGAGCGACTCACATGAATAAGCATTAGCATTGGAGAGGCTAACGACGAGCATGGATAAGCTGGAGTTAGCACTGGAGAGGCTAGCAACCAGCATGGATAAACTGGAATTAGAGTGACTCACATGAATAAGCATTAGCATTGGAGAGGCTAATGACGAGCATGGATAAGCTGGAGTTAGCATTGGAGAGGCTAGTGACCGGCATGGATAAGCTGGAGTTAGCATTGGAGAGGCTACCAACCAGCATGGATAAGCTGGAGTTAGAGCGACTCACATGGATAAGCATTAGCATTGGAGAGGCTATTGACTAGCATAATTAGCTGGCATTAGCATCAAAAAGTCTAGCAACTAGCGTGGATAAGCTGGCATTAGCATCGGAGAAGCTAGCAACTAGCATGGATTAGCTGGCGTTAGCATCAAAGAGGCTAGCAACTAGCAAATGAACACTAATAAAAATGAATAGTATCCTTTTCAGCGCTGGCCTCTCAGTTAGCGCTGTCAGCTTATCAATAATCAGATCAATAACTGGCTTAGATATAGATGTAGCCTCCTGCTACAAGGATGTAGCAACTACTGGTTGTGCACTAGTCGTCATTTCGGCCCTCATATCACGCCATAAAATTTATCAGTGGAATAAATATCATTAATTTCTTTGCCAAACAATTGAATCTTTAAACAGAAAATGAAATGTAAAATTGAAATGTGGAGTTTTTTCATCTAACAATTTTTAAAGAGTTTAAATTAAATTAGATATTTATATTTCAGGCTTCAAAGAATTACTATTTTTAGGCCATTAAAGTAACATAAATGTTCATAAAGTTAAGGAGACKTCCATGGTTAAATAATAATTGCTAAAATAAATTCACTAACAGGTGAGAAATTCAGCTGAAGCTAATACTACACAGTTTATAGATGAAAAACAAAGTTCAGATAGTTTGGTTTTATTCAACAAAACACATTTTTGTTTAGAATATTAAAGTGTAGCAATGAGTCACGTCTAGAAAGTGAAGTATTTCACACCTTGAATTTGTAGTAGCCCTCACAGGACACGTCTCCTGWATGGTTGGAGGGGATTTTTCCCTTCTGGTGAGCAAACACATCCCAGATGCTGACTCCTTTTCCATCGACGTTCCACGCTCCTTCAGTCTGATAGGCAGAGGTGCCGACCCCCCAGGAGAAACCTGCAGAGGATCAGGTGAAAGCAGAGCRAGACCGCTTCATCTGTTTCATGACGTGAAGAAAATACTCTTTAAGTTCAAAAAAACTGTTTTCAATACAGCATTTTAACATGCACTACTTTCAATTCAGTTCAATTCAATTCAGTTCCTTTGTTCATTAAAACAAAAATAAATTTATATACAATAAGAAGAAAAATATAAAAATAAAAATGAGAAA
>NW_013953347.1:141100-145061 GCF_001266775.1 Austrofundulus limnaeus
GCAGTAGACACACACAAACACTACACAAATAGATACACAAACACTACACAGACACACAAATACACACATTTTAGCCTAAGACTAAAGCAGAGAGAAACTTTATATTTATCATTTCTGAATACAAAACTTGTGCTTTTATAAATGTTTTTCACAAGTTTTCAGTTTTTACTCTTTAGCTTGTTTCACAGCTGTTTGTTTGTTTGTTTGTTTGTTTGTTTGTTTGTTTGTTTGTTTGTTTGTTTGTATTTACATTCTGCCTCTGTGTCTGCAGCAAGCTGGGGTCTGTGCTCCAACGTGCCTTCTATGGGTCCAGTGGGAGGGTGAGTCTGAAACTAACTAACAGGTTTAAAGTCTGACAAAACGCACAGTTTCAACTGTTTCCTTCATATTTTTATGCTTCAAACAATATTTACAACGTTCCATGAATGTTTGGGTTAATGTTGTTCAAAATTTATCAGGCGGTTTATTTGTAAAACAAAAATAAAATAATAAATTGATCAGAAAAGAGAGAAAATTCATTGAAAAGTCTTTTTTTTTTTTTTTGGACACATGGCTGTAAGAGATGAAAAAGTAATAAAAAACTGAAAAAGCTTAAACTCAACTGTTAGGAGTTAAAACAAGCAGAAGATCAAACCTAAAACAAGATGAACATTAGCTAAAATTAACTAAACTAGCTAAAATTTGGAAAACAAGACCTAAAAGAAGCACATTAGCTAAAGTTAACTAAACTAGCTAAAATAAAGAGAGCAGTTCCTAAAAGAAGCAGAAATCTAACCTTGGTAAAACGGGAATGAAGACATGCTGTCAGTCACCTCTGCTGATGTAAAGATGTATTTTCTAACAACCAGCTGAAGTGAAGTCACTCTGCTGCAGTTCATTAACACACATTAAATATCTGACCAATCACAACACACAAAAGATTTTGTTTGGACTTCATGACTTTTTCTCATTAAACTGTTTCAGTCAGAACAGATTTTTTCACATGAAACCTTATTTTAGCATATCTTTTATGATTAATAACAATTAGAATTTGCTGAAAAAAATGACAAATGAATCATTAAACAGAAGCTGAATTTATCGACTAAAGTCTTCATTCAGAGACAGAAAATATCAAAAAATAATAATTAATCTTTCCTCTCGGTTTCCTCCCTGACCTCAGGTGACCCTTTTCGAGCAGCGAAACTTCGCTGGCAGACGACTGGACCTGAACTCGGACTGTCCCAGGATCAGTGACAAGAACTTCCCTGAGAGATGTAACTCTGTCCAGGTGGAGAGCGGAGCGTAAGTCTGCCTTTAAACCACACCTGAAGCTGAGAAGCCCTTCACCAAAACCGTCAAATATTTAACTGTTTATCAACACAAAAAGTATTTTGGGATTTTATATAGAGAGAAGAGTTTGGAAAGGTTTTTTTTWAATAACCTTACTAAAAACTTTTCTTTAAACCTTAAGCAAAACCTAAAATTTATTTTACAAATCAAGCTTCAATTTGAATTTTGTTTCATATTTATAAAAACTCCTAACAGAACTCTGGAGGCAGCAGGTGATTTTCATGTTGATGGTTTTAGAGCAGCTCCTGCAGGAAGTTTAGTTTCTACTTCTTTTTGTAATAATCTCAGCTGATGAAACGTAAAAACCATAGATTAATTTTTAATCTAACTTTCTAACTAAATTTTAACTGTTTTAATAGACATGAGAAGTTAGAAATATTTGTGTAGAAGAGAAAATTCTGAGCTCTGATAAGACTCCGTAGACTTGGAGAATCTGATTCCTCCTCAGCCCCTCATCACTTATGGAGTTCCACAAGGAGCCATACTTGGTCCCCAGAGGTGATCGGGTCTTTATTTGTAGCTCCTAAAAAAATCTCATTGAATAAAATCACAGATTACAAAAAAACAAGCAGAATATTGTAAAATAAAAAATAAAACCAAAACAGGGATCATTAATTAATTAAAAAAACTAAAATAATTTGATTAAATATTAGTAATTAAATGTTCTGTGTCTGACTTTGGTCCTGAAGGTGGGTCGGGTATGAGCAGGAGAACTACCGAGGCCGTCAGTACCTGTGGGACATGTCCGACAGGGGGGAGTACAACTGCTACGACAGGTGGTGTGCWCAGACGGACCACATCTCCTCCGTCCGCTCCATCAGACAGGTGAGGCTCAGCAGCAGGTCAGCTCTTCAGCACAAACATCAAAACAACTAAAATATTTAAAAAACAAAATTCAAAGAGAAAAATGGACAAAATGAGACTCTGGTGTACGTCTCAGCATTTCTACCATTCATCGTTACAGCTCTTTGTCATCAAACAAACATCAAACAATCATCAATCAATCATCAATCAATCGTCAAACAATCATCAATCAATCATCAACAATCATCAGTCATAAAACAACCATCAATTATCAAATAATCATCAACAATCAAACAATCATCAACAATCACCAAACAATCATCGATTATCAAACAATCATCAACAATCATCAGTCATAAAATAATCATCAATTATCAAACAATCATCAACAATCATCAAACAAACATAAATTATCAAACAACCATCAAACAATCATCAATCATCAAACAATCATCAACAATCATCAACAATCATCAAACAATCATCAAACAATCATCAAACAATCATCAACAATCATCAATCCTCAATCATCAAACAACCATCAAACAACCATCAAACAATCAAACAATCATCAAACAACCATCAATCATCAAACAACCATCAAACAATCATCAATCATCAAACAAACAACCATCAATCATCAATCAATCATCAAACAATCATCAATCCTCAATCATCAAACAACCATCAAACAATCAAACAATCATCAAACAACCATCAATCATCAAACAACCATCAAACAATCATCAATCATCAAACAAACAACCATCAATCATCAATCAATCATCAAACAATCATCAATCCTCAATCATCAAACAACCATCAAACAATCAAACAATCATCAAACAACCATCAATCATCAAACAACCATCAAACAATCATCAATCATCAAACAAACAACCATCAATCATCAATCAATCATCAAACAATCATCAATCCTCAATCATCAAACAACCATCAAACAATCATCAAACAACCATCAGTCATCAAACAACCATCAAACAACCATCAAACAATCAACAATCCTCAAACAATCGTTAAACAACCATCAGACAATCATCAAACAACCATCAAACAATCATCAAACAACCATCAGTCATCAAACAACCATCAAACAATCAACAATCCTCAAACAATCATTAAACAACCATCAGACAATCANCATCTTAAAAGAAGCAAACATCTAAAAATAACTGAAAAAAACTTCTACATTTACACTTATATACATCGGTTAGCATGGTGCGTTGTTTGTTACTGCAACATTAAGCCATTGTATAAGTTTTTAGTTAAATTTTTATGTTTGAAACTGTTGAGAAAATGTGTTTCTCCTGCATGAGTGTTCCGGAGAGATTAGCATTATGCTAGCAGTTTTCTATGGGTTTTATATTAGCAGCTAATTAGCAGGATGCTAACACCTGTTTCTTGTTTTAAAGGAGTAAATTAATTGTTGTTTACATGTTATTTGTTGATTTAGATTGAGCACATATGGTCAGTTGTATATATTTGTTATAAATGTGTGTTTGTATGAATATTATAAATGTAATTTTATCTTGTTAACAGTTTAACCTGCAGCAGCTGCTCTGTGTGTTTCAGTAAACAATAAACAACAATAAGTGTCTTTATATTGTTCTTACCTGGGCAGTAGTGAGGGATTAACCCAGAAATGACCCCAGATTGTAAAATCTGCCATCACACCTGGAGACTGAGCAGGTACAATAGGTCGACGCCCCCTCACAGACCTGTAACAGAGCTGGGGGGGGAGGGGGGGGCATTATCAGAGCTTTGTTGGACAGAAAATGCTGAAATGTTCAAAGCCAAAGTGTTGCCA
>NW_013953348.1:0-450 GCF_001266775.1 Austrofundulus limnaeus
CTGTTCTCTAATCTGAGCTGCTGTTAACCTGTTCTCTAATCTGAGCTGTTCTCTAATCTGAACTGTTCTCTAATCTGACCTGTTCTCTAATCTGAGCTGTGTTCTCTAATCTGACCTGTTCTCTAATCTGAGCTGTTCTCTAATCTGAGCTGTTCTCTAATCTGAGCTGTTCTCTAATCTGACCTGTTCTCTAATCTGAGCTGTTCTCTAATCTGAGCTGTTCTCTAACCTGAGCTGTTCTCTAATCTGAGCTGTTCTCTAATCTGACCTGTTCTCTAATCTGACCTGTTCTCTAACCTGAGCTGTTCTCTAATCTGACCTGTTCTCTAACCTGACCTGTTCTCTAATCTGAGCTGTTCTCTAACCCAAGCTGTTCTCTAATCTGACCTGTTCTCTAATCTGAGCTGTTCTCTAACCCAAGCTGTTCTCTAATCTGACCTGTTCTCTAAC
>NW_013953348.1:1526-5240 GCF_001266775.1 Austrofundulus limnaeus
GTTTTGATGCCTTCAATGTGAATCTACAAGGTTTATAGTCATGAAAATAAAGAAAACTCTGAATGAGAAGGTGGGTCCAAACTTTTGGTGTGTGCGTGTGTGTGCGCACTCTATCATTCCCTGTTAGCGGTTACGCTCGTCACTGAGTTCAGGTCCTCTACCAGATGTCTGGGTGAACGTTTGGGGGTTCTGTTCYGTGTCGGAGCTGTTCCTGGGACTGAGCCCTCTGGACAGAGATCTCTCAAACTGAGTCCCAGAGATGAGCCCAGTGTCAGGTTCTGTTGGATCAAACTTTGACAAAAACAAAAGCCCTGTTGGATGAGTCAACTTTTCTTTGTTCAGACTCTCAGGCAGAACTCTGTGGAAATACTGACCTCATCCATCCAAAATGACAACAGGTCTGACTCCCTGGAAGTCGTGACTAAAGGGCAGATGCTTTTCACCATAACAGTGACACCATTGCAGAATTCTGTTTCAATTAAATCATCTCTAGATCTCCACTTCTTTATTTGAACCAATTAGAATAGATTTTCATGGCCCATCTGTTATATATATTACCAGGTAAAGTMGATTTAACATTCCAGACATTAAATACTTACTCTGGATCCAACATAAACAGGTTGAGAAGACCAAAACATTGGTCAGAAGTTCATGATTTAAACCCAACAAAATATTTTCCCACCCCTCCGATGAGTTGGACTCTGTCCTTCAGGACAAGCTGCTTGGTGGTCGATGAAGATGAAACATGGTTGTATTATATCAACTAAAAGCTTTATGATAGGTGACACCTGTCTTAAAATGTTTCACCTGTTACTGTGTCTCCTGCTCACCTTTTTCTTTAAATACTTCTCCAGCTTTCCAACAGGTGGAAGTTGAGACACCTTCATTCCGCTGATTTTCAGCTCTGTAGTGAGGACTTTCCATTCCTCAGCAAAGCATGTCATAGCAGCACTGGGACATTTCTGCTGGGGGACATGGGGACATGAGAACAGAGAAGGATCTCAAAAATAACAAAAACAAAATACAACAATTTAACATTTTGGTTGGATGAATGAATGGTTGGATGGATGGTTGGTTGGTTAGTTGGATGAATGAATGGAGGGCCCATGAAGCAGCTGACAGGTACAGGGTGGCAAAGAGGGTTGCAGCTCCTGTGGTTGCGGATGCAAAAKCTCGGGCGTGGGAGGAATTCAGGGAGGCCATGATTGGCCTTGAGGAGGATCTGGCAAACTGTTCGATGGCTCAGAAAAGGAAAGCGTTCCCTGTCCCAGGCTGTACTTGGCTTGGGTGGGGAACTGCTGACCAGGAATGAGGATATCYTTGGGCGGTGGAAAGAACGCTTTGAGGATCTCCTGAATCCACCRTCCATGTCCACCTTTGAGGAGGCAGAGTCTGAAGACTCGGGGAGAAAACGAGTCCATTACCATGGTAGAGATCACAGAGGTAGTCAAAAAGCTCCTTGGTGGCAGGAAGCCAGGGGTGGATGAGATTCACCTCGAGATGCTGAAGGCTCTGGGTGTTATGGGGCTGTCATGGTTGACATGTCTCTTCAACATCACATGGAGGACTGGGACAACTCCTGTGGAGTGGCAAACCAGGGTGATGGTTCCCATTTTTAAAAAGGGGACAGTATAGTGTGTTCTAACTATCGTGGGATCACACTTCTCGCCCTCCCCGGGAAAGTTTACTCCAGGGTGTTGGAATGGAGGCMCTGATTGGTTGTCGAACCTCAGATTCAAGAGGAGCAGTATGACTTTCATCCTGATCCTGGAACAGTGGACCAGATCATTACCCTTGTGGAGTTGCTAAGAGGGTCATGGGAGATTTCCTCTCAGGTCTACATGTAGCGGGAATATGGAGGGTCTGGGTTGCTACTAAGAGCGATCCAGTCCCTGTAGAACCAAAACAGGAGCTGTGTTCACATTCTTGGCACAAAGTCGAGCTTGTTCTCAGTCTTGACTCCAGAGCTGTTTTCTCGGAGTAGAGCCACTGCTCCTCCACATCGAAAGGAGTCAYTTGAGGTGGTTTGGGCATCTGGTTAGGATGCCTCCTGGACGCCTCCCTTTAGAGGTGTTCTGGGCACGTCCCACTGGGACGAGGTCCTGGGGGGGACCCAGAACACGCTGGAGGGACTATGTCTCCTCTCTGGCCTGGGAACGCCTTGGGGTCCCCCCAGGATGAGCCGGAAAATGTTTCTGGGGGGAGGAAGGTCTGGGTTTCTTTGCTGGACCTGTTCCCTCTGCGACCCGACTATGGATAAGTGGAAGAAGATGGATGATGGATGGATGGGTTAATGAATGAATGGTTGGTTGGATGATGGATGGATGGATGGATGAATGAGATTTATTTTTAAACTAAAACTCTTGGTTTCAGTTGGTGTGTTTGATGTCTATCAGTAAATGAGGTGTTTACTGTTTTGTTAAAAACCAAGTGTATCAGAACATCTCTGCTCAGCATGTGGACCACCAGGACCACCAGGACCACCAGGACCACCAGGACCACCAGGACACAAAATGAATCATTTAGAAGAAAATATAGTTTCCAGATGAGCTTTTTTCAAGAACATTTCTTCAACATGTAAGAAGGACGAGATGTAAAAGTTTCTAAAAATGAGTGTAAAACATGTTTCAGAGCAGCCAACAGTCACTCTTCTTATTTCACGGTTCAGACTTATCAGACTGCAGGTCTAACTTAAACTAAACATTTACATTAGCAGCTGCTTCAGTCAGCATGCACATCTGTGTTCACTCCTTTTATAATCAGTCCAAACATCATTGAATATTTAATTGAAACTTGTTTCTTGTGGCTGTGAGTGTGAACAGGACAGGTTTCAGGGTGAAACCAGACTGAAGGATGAAGGAACTCACCTGGTAGTCCTGACTGGAGGGAGTGTAGAGACTGACGTTTATCTCCGTCTGCAGACAAACACAGTTAGTTTGATACGTGTGCTAACATGGTGTACTTTTCACACTCAACTTGTAATAATTTAAGTTGCCTGTCTTCCACTGTGTTATTTCAYATTCAATMYAAAAATACTTWATTGATCCCAGAGGGACACGATCTGTTAGATCTGAATTAGATCTGTTTGTTTGAACCTCTCTTACATTTTTTAGCTTCTGTTCATAGAAACATTTTTCACTTTTATATTTAGGTAAAAAAAGTTCAAATGGTGAGTTCTGAAATTTCTATTCATGCTTTTTGTTGTGTTGTGTGTTTTTTAATTGGTTAGCTGATAATTAAWGTAAAAACCTCTTCAGGTTCAGCATGTTCACATTATTCTGTCAGAGAAAACAGAAGAACCTGATCTGTYGAGCTGATGTTCCTTAAATCTGTCTTCAGGGTGAAAAGAAGTATTTTCTGTTAAACTCACTACAGTGGTGAGGGTTTAATGGTTGAGCACATCTGTCWGTGTTTAACTCATGTTTCTGCTCACCACTGGATGATCCCTTCAGTTTGTTCTATGGTATCCATGCTCAGTTTTCACAATAAAAGCCCTGACCAGACAAATGTTAAAAGTCTAAATACAGTGGAATGTTAATTTTATGCATTTACACAACAAATCATTTAAAAAAGCAGCTTCAACAACTTTTATTTTTCCTTTGAGACACATTCATGTTTCACATCAAAAGTTACCGCTGCAGGAACGAGTCATGGCTAACACACACACACACACACACACACACACACACACACACACACACACACACACACACA
>NW_013953348.1:6240-8972 GCF_001266775.1 Austrofundulus limnaeus
CACACACACACACACACACACACACACACACACACACACACACAGTTCTTGGTCTGTTTTTACTTACAGCAGTACACTAATTTAAAACAGTTCTGTAGTTTGCTGATGGACAAGGACATAAATACTGAATAAAGTTCATGTTTTATTTTGAAGGGTTCTGGCCACAGCTGTAGAAGACATAAACTGACAGTGGTCCTTTTGGACCCCCTCCCTCACTGAGAGCTGACTTTTGAAAATAAAATACTTCATTTAAGACCAGCCTGTTCTGGTCTGTAGATATTTTTAACAGCAGGACTTGAAATGGAGCCTTATCCCAGCTTTGACTGTTGCTTGTTTTCGGTGTCGTTTGGTTTTTATTTTATTTTATTAGATTTATTGTTGACTGTGTGATTCACTGTTTTGTACAACTTAGAATTTTTGCCAATGAAAAGTGCATTACAAATTAAATTAATCATTGTTGTTAGTATTTCTCAGCATTGCTTTGTTTATTGCTGGTCCATTCACCAGGTCAGGTGGGTAAAGTGTCTTGCCCAAGGACACAACAACGGGGATCAAACCAGCAACCATCCGGTTCCCCTAACCACTCCACAGCCTCCCCGTGGTGTCCTGTGTTTGGTGTGTCCTACTGAGTGTTTGTTTTTGTGCAGAAGTTGTTTTAAAAAAGTCCTGYTGCCTCTCAGCATGGACAACTCCAGAGTGGAAGAGTGTCCAACCCCTCTGGAGGAGACTGGTTCCAGAACCAGAGCGGTGCGTCGAGGTGAGTCCAACTATATCTAGTCAGAACCTCTCAACCTCACACACCAGCTCAGGCTCCTCCCCCACCAGAGAGCTTCTGTAGCTGAGGATCAGACCGCCAAGGTCCTCACCTTCAACCACTGTCCAACACACCTGACCCCTACGGCCCCTCCCACAGGTGGTGAGCCCATGGGAAGGGGGACCCACGTCTTTTGGGCTGAACTTTTGTTTACACAATAAAAACTGTCGTCATAAAAAAGCAGGTTTGCTGTTGTAGCTTTAAACTGAACTCTGAAAAAAAAACCTGCTGTTTTTACACTTTCTGACTCTGACYTCATGAAGATTTAAAACTAATAATTAAAAGAAACTATTGTTAATAACTGCTGCAGGAGTTTGAGCTGCAGACATGAGTTTTACTTGTCTTCACACCMTCAGGTAATAAACTGATGATGCAACAGATATTTAAAGGGCAGCAGAGGTTAGAGCTGCCCTCTCACAGCAGATAAACCCTTCGTGTGTGGACTTTACTCCCTCTGCATGTGGGCTCTTTCTGGTTCCTTCTCACAGACCACCAACATGCACTGTTTGTAAACTGGGAACTATAAGTTGTCTCCAGGTGTCCCTGTGTTGGACCTAAGTTTTGTCCCGGTGTCCCTGTGATGAACATGTGCAGCCAAAACAACATGGAGTCCTTTCATCTGTAAAACATCTTCCTGCAGGTGAAGCAGTGTTTCTGTCCTACCTGTTTTAGGACTGTGTCTCTGAATGTCTTCAACCGAAGCATGAAGTCTAAGGACCTGTTTTCTTGGGACGATGACTGGGACAGCACCACGAAGACACACACACAACGCAGCAACACACTCACGATGGCTGACTTCTCTCTGCATGGCWCGAGCAGCAGAACCATAATCTGTGTCACACGATCCTCATCTGTCTGCAGACCAACATCTGTCACAGCTTTCAGGCTCCACAAAGACTCTGGTGCAAGTTTAAGATCCCAGTCCGATGGTTCTGACTGCACAGGAGGCCAGGTCCAGTCTGAGACCAGCTGAGGATTTCTTCAGGTTCTGTTGTGCAGCTGGATCCAGGATCAAACAGACCAGTCTCTAGGAGAGGAAAAAAGAAAAATCCAGACAAGCTCTGAAAAGTCCCAGAAACAGTTTCCTTCAGGCTGGATCCTCCGTRGTAGAGTCAGAGAAACACACTAACCATAAGCATCCAGAACCAAAACTTATCTCTACGTTCAAAGGAGTTAAAGTTCACTCCTTAAACAGAAAGTCCTGAGTCAGACAGTCCAGTGACAGCTGGGTGGGTCCTTGTCTCCACGTGACTCAGGATAAGGACCGGTGCATGGATACCAGGACAGATGGACAGGCAGATTCCTGCAGACAGCTTCTATATATGCAGCACAGCTTCACGCTCACTCCACCCATTCCTCCTCCTCCTCCTCCTCTGATTCAGATCAAACTGCAGTTATGCAACTTCCCGTCTCAGACGACCTGACTTTGGACATTTCCCTTGAATCTGATTGTTTTGGAGATTCAACCTATTGAATATGATTGGAGTTCAGCCTGTTAGTTTGGTTGTGTCCTGGGACAACTTTAGCTGTGAAACAATATTGAAATAAGCTGAAGAATTCTMTGAAACTTCAATGTTTCCATCATCTGAGCCAGAACCTGTCTGCCTCTTCAGAAACATCAAAGTTTGATCTGAGGAGTTGATCATTGTTGCTGCTCAGATCTTAGAAGTGTCTGTCGTCAACCGTTTATCATTTAATTTGGTTTAAATGTTTCACATTCTGTTCTTTTATATAACTTTTTCCCTTTAGTGAAGCTACAAGTGTCGCTCATAGACCTGATTATAGATCAGTAGACGAAGCCCCGCCCATCCTGTCCACAGGTAGTCTGTGACATCATGGAGGAGCAGAAACACCTAACAGGACAACAGCTGAACTGGATCTGTTTCACACATTATCTGTCACGTTTTTACAATAAATT
>NW_013953348.1:9972-21649 GCF_001266775.1 Austrofundulus limnaeus
ACTGCACACAAACAGGCGTTTACACCCTGGGTTTTCTATTCGGGCACTGACGAAGGATATGTGCATATGTGTATTTATGTGTGTATGTATGCGTATGCATATATATATGCATGTATATGAAAYTGTTTGGATATGTAGGTAGGGGTARGGTTGTGTATATATTTGTATATGTAAATGGGTATGGTTTTCAGCAAGGCTTAAGTCATTATAATTATTATGCATTTTTGTTGCTGTGGTTTTGCTATCTTTGTTTTGTAGGTGTGGAGCCGAGAAGTCCGGTGTGCTGTCTTGTGTTTTCTCAACATATAATTTACATATCTTCTAATCTCTTTTTCACTCTTTCTCAATGCATTTCACTTTTCTTTCTTCTTCTTTTTCTCCTATTAAAAAAATCATAATAATGGTGTGGAGAGGATGGCTATAGGGGGAGAAGGGCGGCCATAAAAAAATTACTCCTACACTTCACTTAAAGACTGAGARYCTTGATAACTGACTTTAACTCTCAGCTTTTAACTAAGAATTATTTTACACTTCAGTCCACTCTTAGCAGCATTCTGAAGAGGAATTCTAAGATGTTTTATAAATATGGGCCCAGATCTGTTTAAGTCCTGATTTATAGAAACTTGGAGCTACAGGAGCTAGACTTTCTTTTCTGTAGGACTGGATAAGTTTACATCATTTAATATCATAAAATCAGCTTCAAGACAGACGCTTTAGTTTTGATAAAAGTTTGTGAAAATAGACTAAAACCAGATCTGAAGGTTGTGTAAGGTTCTGACTTCTCTGGAGTGTGTTGAGTCCAGTAAGATGGAAACAGAAACACCATTACAAGAAAACATTCAGTTTGTTTATATYGTGCCAATTCAGAACAGAAGTCATGGCCGGGCAGCYAACAGAACCGATCACATACTTTATCAGGTTTATTGAAGTTCTCTGTGTGAGGAASCCAGCAGAAACACCAGTTTGGTCTGAGGTTCTGTTAGAACCCAGCAGACATGTCGTTTCATAAACTCATTCACACAAATGAAGCACGTGYAGCTGACGCAGAAAACTGTGCAAAACACTTCAGCATGACTTTAAGAATATGAAGTGCAGAAAGAGAAAAGACTAATTTTATAAATAAAACACAATATTTCTAAAAAAAAAAGGTAGTAAAAAAGATGCATAATATTACTGACCAGTTAAACTTCAGCCTGAACAGAACACAGAACACAGAACCCAGAGTAGAACACCAAACCTGACCTTCCACAGGTCTCTGCAGGATCTGGTTGCTCTCCATCTCTTTAAAATGATCAAAGTTTGAAAGTCCAGAAGGAAGGAGGACTGATTGMTTTTACTTTCACCAAATCAGAAACTGTTTTGAAAAAAAAAAAAAAAGAAAAATGTCAGATTGATATGAGCCATGTGCAAGAACTAAGTCTTTAAAGGACTTCTCAAAGTTTCTAAAGTCCTGTCATCCTGGCTCTTAAAATCTGTGGAGGCTCTGTTTAWGGGTCACACCCAAAGAGGTCCTCGACATCTGAACCAGCAGCACAGACCACCTGGTCAGTAATGAAGCCTCTAATCGAGTAAAAACCTGATCCAGAACATTGTTCGCCCTCACAGTCTGTCACAGTTCTGAAGAGCAGGTGAAAGTCCGTTGATGCTCACTCTCCTGGACATCTGCCCGTGTTCTGGAGGACCAGCCCCACCCTGCAGAGTCTGGGTCAGGCTAACTTGGGCGGTGCTGAAAGAAGTGATTCTCCCACTTCCAGCAATCTGCAGGTTGACGGTGGTGGCGTAACTGGTCTTCTGGTTCCCCTGTTTGGAAGGAGGTGAAAGGGTGAATGACAGAGGTGAAGATCTGGGGGTTGAGGGGGGTGGGACAGAGGGTATCGGAGGTGGTGTGGTGGCCTGAGGTGGTCTCGGGCTTTGGAACTGGTGCTGGTATAGGTCCGGTGGAGAGGAGAAACCCAGGCATGAGTGGGAGGGATTGTGCGTTTGGGAGGGACGGGCTACATAAGCACAGATGAGCTGAGTGCGACAGTTCCCCTCCTCCAGTTCTGGCTCACCACACTCAGTCCGGCTGTCTGATGGAGCCGCGGAGGTGAGAAGGTGCAGTGAAGGCAGGGGGGGAGGACAGGGGGTGGTAACAGGAGGACTAACACTTGTTTCAGGGTCTTCAGTTCTGGTGGATTTGTTTGAAGGATCTTGAACATCTGACCATGTAGTTGAGTYCTGCCCACCTGCCATTCCCTTAGCAGAGGTAAACCTGCTGGACCAAAGTCCAGCTCTGGGGCTGAGGCGAGACAAGGACCTGCTGTGTGAGGACCACTCACTGCTTGGACTAGTTGGACTAACTGGACAGGACTCCTGCTCATTATAAGAAGCTCGGAGGCTCCCGCTGAAACCACAAGATCTCCGTCTGCTGTCTGCCCAGGAATGACTCAGTCCATGCTCGTCGCTTGGAGCTGGACTCCATGGTCTGTTTTCCAGGCTGGAAGAGAAAGTCCTATGGAGGTTCTGAGAAGGAAGAGGACAGAATCTGGACAGAGAAGTCCTCCCTGGGAGAAAGGAAGAGGAAGCAGATGTAGAAAAAGAAGAAGTCTTGTGTGTCGGTGAACCTGAAGCAGAAGAAAAGAATGGAGGGGAGGAAACATACGGAGAGCTTCTTGGGAGTGGTGTTTCTACATTATTTGTCCAAACTGACACACCGATAGGAGGAGGGGAAAGAATCCCAGGTCTCCCATCTGAGGAAACTTCTCCAAATGCAGAACCTGCAGAGGAAGCTCTGGGTAGATCTAAAGGAAGATCTAGATGGTTGTGGGAACGTCCAACCCGTGTGCCGCGAGGGTGGGGAGGTTTGTTAGCCAGGGGGGAGGAGTAATTGTGTTGAGGAGGTGGAGAGCATAGGTGGGGAAACGATGCTGGTGTTGGGGAGGGGGATGGAGACTGAACTCGTGAGCTAGGTTCAGATGCAGAAAAAGGCCGTGCTACACGGTTGTGAGACCCTGACCACAGAGGATAGTGGTTCTGTTGTGGTTCTGTAGTGCTGCCATCAAACACTGACCAACCACGGGTACACACACCCCTGGTGTTATTTACACTGCTGAGTGGTGTTGAACCAACYCTGRTGTTGTTGTTGTTGTTGTTGTCAGTCTGCGATGAACCGTTGTTGGAATGAAGGAATGAGGGATGCAGGTACGACGTCGGAGAGTAGAGAGGCTGACGAAGGCTCGTAGATGGAGAGGGAGGAGACTGCATAAAGGATGGAGATGGACACGAGGACCAGAGAGAGGATGGGGGACATCTGGGATGTTGCACCCCATCCTTAGTGCACCCCAGATGGGAATGGGCAGGAGCACTAGTGTCTGGGGGGAGTTTAGGAGAAGGAGAGTACCGTCGCAGGTGAGGAGTGGAAGAGGGACTTTGATTGACTGTCTTTGTGGGTGGGGCTTGTTGCCATGCAGAGTTGCTTTTAGCAATACACTGACTGATGGACTGACTGATGCAGGAAGCAGCTAAAGATCTGCTAAATGCAGAAGAAGTATTGGAAGATGAACACGGTGAAAAAAGGTCCGAGGAAGAGGGGCCTGTCCTCAAAGATGAAGACTTTTCAGATGAAAGACGGGAGGGAGGTGGGGATAAACAGGACAGAGATGTGAGAGTCGGATTCAAGGGGTCTGCTGGAGTTACAGGGGTGGGAGAGGACGACGGGATGATCCTGAACGGTGATGAGCAGGGAGATGATTGGACAYAGGAGGTGGGGGGAGATGTAAGAGGCCTAAGGCCTACGGGGACAGGGGTACTGGTGGAGGATCCTGACACCGGCACATCTGGCTCCCTGGAAATGACAAAACACAAAGGTGAAAATGCTGAAGGGGTTAACTCAGCTACAGCTCTGRAGCCAGTAACAAACCAGACAAAAACCTCCAGAAAGTCTGGATCCAAGTTTAACAGAGTCTAGGAGAGGCTGGATCCCTGGAGTTGCAACTTGTTTTATTAAAGAATTCTGATAAACGGTTCTTTGTTGGTTTTGTTCAGAAGGTTTGGACCACAGTGGMGAGAACAGTGGGGAGGGTCTTTGGTTTCAGCTCCAGCAGGATTAACAGCAGGAAGAAAAAGACTCCCTGATAGGAAAGAGCAGGACTGTGAATGGTTCAGTTAGTTTTCACTCCTCTGCCTCTCCATTAAAAACAGTCCTGAACTTCAGTGTGGCTTTGTGCTCTTTATTTAGTTAAGATCCCATAAAACTATGGTTTTCAGTCTACAAGTTTAATTTGTTGCACATGTCTGATTCTTTCTTAATGTTTCTAAATGGTTCGGATTATTTGTTGGGTTTGACTTTTCAACAAGCAGAATTCTTGTTGGTCCATTTGTTGACTTCATAGCTGCAAAGCAGAGAACCAAACTGTGCAGAGAGTAGTGCTCATTAAAAGGTCAAAGGTCATCTCTGATTGTGGCTGTATGAAAAAGTACAGATCTATGTAGTCCAACACTTGTGCTGAGAGTAACGTGGCCAAAGGCAGATTTGTTGCTAAAAATAGAGCCCAGAAAACAATCACTGCAGATTTCTTACAGATGGAGAGAGAAGAACCCTGAGGCACATTCCTCACAAGAACTATAATCCGCCTACACTTAGTCACGAATTATTTAAACTCTAAAACATCAACATGACTGTGAAACAACACGTTGCTTCTTTCAAATTACAATCAGGGAAGAAAAGTTTCTTTAGTTGTAGAACCAGGGGAAGAAATGAAGCAGACGGTCTGGTGTGGGATTATAATCTATAGGATCGTCTTTGTTCCAACTGTCACTGTCAGAGAAAGGAGCTGCTGGATTCAGATTTCAGGACTGGGTTCAGTCAAAACCAGGAACTCTGATGGTTCAAAATCTAGGTTGAACTCAAGCTTCTTCACCTGAACCAAAGGCCACTCCTGGACTGAATCAGTCCTTTATGAAACCAAACCCCATTTACTATTATTGCTGGTTAGTGGTACTTTTGTTTTTTGTGCATTGTCTACAGTTTGTAAACTAGTGTGAGAACCTCTATACTGATGCTGCTGTGACACCTGAATTTCCCCTCAGCGGGACAATAAAGACTATTTCTATTCTATTTTTATTCTATTTCTATTCTTCTATTTTAATAGCCTATGCCACTCACAGGTTTCTGTTCCAACACTTACGTATTTTTTGGCCACGGACAGCACTTCCGGTTTGCAGGCAACACTTTGTTAGCGTAGCTTTTTTCASTGGGTGGCTGCTGTCCACAGRACAGGGTTTACATATTACATGTAACAWTAACACAGGAGAGGCTCTAGAGAGGATTAAACCCATAAAAAACAAAGGTAAAACATCCAGAATTAGGGCTTTTTCACTCTTCCTTGGCTGCTTGTTGTGTGGATTGTTCACGTAGAGCTGTGACACTGTTGGAAAGAGCAGAGTCTGGACTTTAAACTGATGGGTACTTGTTTGGTTTGGATCGTTTTCCCCGACGTTACTGAACTGAAAACATAATGATCATCAGGAGGAGGTTCTGCTGCTCTCAGGACAGGAGGGGAGGGTTGTGTCTACACTGTAATATACACTCTGACAAGTTTTTGTTTTTGCATAAAACTCATGAAAAAGTTGCCTAAAATAGTTTCATACTCTGTATAACACACACACACACACACACACACACACACACACATCTTGTGAAGAATTTAATGTTCTTGTCGGAAGCAACAAAACGGTGGATGCTGAACAGCTGCCTCAGCGTCAGGCTCTCTAACTGGAGAAGATCATTTACCTCCAGCACTGAATCCACAGTCTGAAGTAGAGACATGATCCTGATCCAAACATCTAGTCTGTATACTGGCCGCTGTGTTAGCGTCCTCCTCGCTGTCCTCTAGGTGAGTTTTGCTCTCTCGGGTCTTGGCAGTAAAGGGGTTAATGGTACAGCTCCCTTCTTTAATCTGTCTTCTCATTTCTGACGCTGGCTCTTGAGTGTCGTCAGGTTTGAAACGCGAGTGTTTGCCTTAACTCCTCATCAAGAGGAACATGGAGAAAAACGAACGACTCTATAATTCCTGCTGGTTAGTGGACACAACGACACACAACAGAACTCATATTTTATACCAGCAGCTCACAGATGCTTGGTCTAGTTCTAGGAGCTAACGCTAAAAAACATCATGCAGTAGGCAGGACCTGGAAGTGATGCTCATGGCCTGAATTTTAACAGAAGTACGTTAATAACAGCTGTGGCATACAGGCTATTCAGAAATATTTTTATGTAATACTCAATTATCTGAGGCAAACGGTTCAATCACTGAGGGGAAATCCTCAGTCCTACAGCAGAGAGAAAGAAGACAAAACCCCTGAAGTTTGGGTGAAGAAGAAGAGGAAAGAGTTTGTAAAAACATTAGAAGATTTAGTTATTTAGAGACYTCATCAGACTCTAACCTGCGATTGTTGTTTTTTTCTTTTGGCTGCTCCTTTCAACAGAGAGCACCACAATGAGCAAACTCAGATATTTTTACTCCAAATGCAGCCACTGACCACAGGTCAATCAATCAATCAGTGGATCAATCAATCAATAATCAATCAGTCAGTGGATCAACCAATCAATTAATCAATCAATCAATCCAAAAGCCTGCCTGCCTATCTATCTATCTATCCATCTATCCATCTATCCATCCATCCATCCATCCATCTATCCATCCATCCATCCATCCGAGTTTGGAACATAGAAGGTCCAGCTTTGCCTTTCAGACCCCTCTTCACCATGACTGACCAGAGCAACATCCTCATTACTGCAGGCTGAGATTCTTTGGTATCTTAAGCTTCATTAAAGTTAATAAATCCTTTTGATACATTGACTTTTGTGTATTTATCAATAAGACCACATGATGATGCTTAGGGAAATATATTTTACTGGACTTGATTGTTTGAATTATTTGGGGGCAGTAGAGCAGCTTTTGTTGGGGTACCTGGGTAAAGAAGGCTTCCATTGCCTCAGTTCAGTTTTTTGTTTTTACCTGCTGTAACAGTCAGAAGATCTGCTGATGTTCCAGGACACAGATGAAGCCTGTTTGCTCTGAGCAGGTGGAAGAACTGTTCTGTGGCAGCTGGACATTGGGAAACAGTCTGTAGATGATGGAGACCAGGGCTCCATGGATTCTGAAATCTGGCCTGATGACCATGGATGGCATGATACTTTGTATATTACTTTATGATCCAGAAGGTCCTCAGAGAGGTCTGAGGTCATGGTGTAACGTGGAATGGGAAACTCTTCCTGGTTCTCATTTAAAGACTGGTGTCTCTCTGGCTCCCCCGTGGCCCCGAGCATTGTGGACTCTTCCTCTGTCAGTGTTTCCTGTGCGGTGGGCTCTCTGCTCAGTTCTGGGTGAGACCTCTCTGAGATGCTGGACTCCGATGGGGCTTGACATAACAGAAGGTCTTCTGGAGCCTCCTTTGTCCAAGGTGAAGATCCAGATCCAGCATACAGATTCTCGTCTCTGATCAAGGTTTCCTTCATATTATCGAGTCCAGAGCTGGTCTGCTCTAACACAAGTTCATCTGTTTTTTTCAGTAGAGGGACTACACCTTGTTCAAAATCTTCATCTTGAGCTTCATCTTTGGAAACTCTGCATTTTGATGGGCTGAAAGACCCCTCTGAGGGAGCTGGTACAATATTTCCACTTATTGAGTCTTCTCTAACGGTGTCAGTTGGCTGGGGGATGGTGTTTCCAGATGTTGAGTCTTCTCTAACAGTGTCAACTGGCTGGGGGATGGTGTTTCCAGATGTTGAGTCTTCTCTAACGGAGTAAACTGTGTGGATGACTGTGTGACCAGATGTTGAGTCTTCTCTAAAGGAGTAAACTGGGTGGACGACAGCACTTCCAGATGTTGAGTCTTCTCTAAAGGAGTTAACTGGCTGGATGACAGTGCTTCCAGATGTTGAGTCTTCTCTAATGGAGTAAACTGGGTGGACGACAGCACTTCCAGATGTTGAGTCTTCTCTAAAGGAGTTAACTGGCTGGATGACAGTGCTTCCAGATGTTGAGTCTTCTCTAACGGAGTAAACTGGCTGGGGGATTGTGTGTCCAGATGTTGAGTTTTCTCTAACGGAGTAAACTGGCTGGATGACAGTGCTTCCAGATGTTGAGTCTTCTCTAACGGAGTAAACTGGCTGGATGGCAGTGCTTCCAGATGTTGAGTCTTCTCTAACGGAGTAAACTGGCTGGATGGCAGTGCTTCCAGATGTTGAATCTTCTCTAACGGAGTTAACTGACTGGATGACAGTGCTTCCAGATGTTGAGTCTTCTCTAACGGAGTTAACTGGCTGGATGGCAGTGCTTCCAGATGTTGAATCTTCTCTAACGGAGTTAACTGGCTGGAAGACAGTGCTTCCAGATGTTGAGTCTTCTCTAACGGAGTTAACTGGCTGGATGGCAGTGCTTCCAGATGTTGAGTCTTCTCTAACGGAGTTAACTGGCTGGATGGCAGTGCTTCCAGATGTTGAGTCTTCTCTAACGGAGTAAACTGGCTGGATGACAGTGCTTCCAGATGTTGAGTCTTCTCTAACAGAGTAAACACAATATCCTTTATCTTCCTCCAACCTGCAGACAAAGAGCACAATCAATCCTTAAAAAGTATCACATAGTGTTTAAGAGAACAAACATCTGTTTGTGAAGTAACCCAGCTGGAGAATATTTAGGAACAATAAAGGTGAGGAATCCATCCTGTCTATAGTTTCCAGCAGACATCTGCAGAGTTCTCTGCAAATAAGAAACCTTCCTGAACTCACCTGACTTTTTGCTGTTCCACTTCAGAGGCTGAAAAAATATGAAGAACTTCTCCTCTTGCTGCAGAAGATTCTTTGAACTCTGAACTTTTAGAGTGAATGCTTTTAGTCCAAGGTGCCAAAGCAGATGCCGAGGGGTGGTTTCTGGAACCCTGACCCTGCATCTGCGTTCTGAGCTGATCATTTGAATCTGGAGAAGTAGACGGTGTTTCAAGTTGGACTTCACTCCTGGAGGATGGAGGTTCTCCTAGTACGGCTGGAGACGCTTTGGTCAAGGCAGAGATGAAGTCCCTCGGTCTGGAGAGCATGAACCCATTTGTTTGCAGAGAGGGTGGGGTCACGTGAGCAAACAGCTGAGATTCTCTAGGCAACACCATGTTCTCGTGTAGCTCTAGAAAAGAAAAAAAAAGAAATAATTTGTCATAACTAAATTTGTGAGTTTAGTGACATCAGACTTTGATCTACAACAGACTTAAGACTTGAAACCATGAAATCTAGCCCACCATTAGTCTGGTTTTCTGCCTTCTTTATCATCATCTCCTCCTGAAACTTTTGGCACTCATGGCTCATGGTTTGGATCTGGTTCTGACCACCAGCCTTGACTGACTGCTGCCTGGTCTGCTTGCTGGCTAGGCTCTCAGCTTTGGTATCTGGACCAGGTTTGGTTTCTTCTTGATCTGTTTCTATGTGATGCTGTGTAGAACTTCTGTCTTGGTTCCAAGTAGAACGTCCAGTCAGTCTTGCAGATGTCCATGACTGAGTCCACACAGTGCTGGCCTGTTTCTCATGTAGCAACACATTCATGGTGCTGGCTTTGGCACTGTACATCTGGGCCATTGTTTGGACCTTGCTTAGAATACGCTCTGAGTTTTCCATCAGGACAGGGTCCACCACTGGGTTCGACTCAAATAACCCAATACCAGTGACATCTGAGGCCATTCCTTCAAACAATGCTCGATTAGCAGTCACAATCCTGGAGTGGCGGGACCATCGACCCACTTTTATCTGACTGGTGAAACCCTTCAGGTTCTCCTTAGTCCCTACCTGGTCTCTGGTTAGGTTTTTAGACCAAGTAGACTGGGCTTTGCTAATTTGGGTTTTTTGTTCTTGTGTAAGATGTGCAGAAGATTCTGTACAGCTCGTAAGAGGTTCTGCTTGTTTGAGGGCATGCCCATTGCTAACAGGTTGATACACAGCACTGGTCGTTCCTTCTTCTGTGGGTTTAGGATCTTCAGAAAGTGTTGAAGCTTCTTTTTCCAGTAAATTTGCTATTTTGGGTTTACTAACCACAACGTTCTCCCACTCCGTTTCCATCACTCTTTCCTCCAAAGATTTTTCACAGATGTCCTCAGTTTTGTCCTGGATCTCCGGCTCCTCTTCAGTAAGTCTGTTTGGACTTGATTCTGGATTCAGACTTGCTTGGGTTGGAGACTCCTGGTTTTGAATCCCATCACAGACTACTGGCTCCTCTGGCTCAGAATTAAAAACGGGAATTGYTTGATCTACCTCTTCATCACAGTTTGATTTTACTGAAATGTAAGTGGGACCAGTAGAAGAACTGGACTCAGTCTCCAGCTCTGGTTCTTCACAGTCATGTTTGAAATACATGCTCACTGGCTCCTCATGGTGTCCACCCATACTGAAGCGTGATACTGACTGTTTTACCAGGCCAGTGGGAATTTGTGAGAAACTGTTTCTTCTTCTTGATGGTACTTCATCTCTCAGCTCTTCTTCCTCCTCTCGCTCCTCTTCCTCGGCCTCTGCAGCAGCCTCATAGTAGCTCCGGATCTTTTCGATGATCTTCTTGTCTCTCTTGGTGAGGTGAGATGCCCTTGGTGGATGACATCTCTGGATGAGGTGATGATATTGATGTTTGGACTCAGTGTCTTTTGTTGGGTCTCTGCTGATCTCTGTCCTTTCTTCTGTTGACAATGAGGGATGAAGATTTGAAGATGAAAATGGATTAAGGACACTTTTTCCCTGAGCTTCCTCTTTTTCAGCCTCTTCCTTGTTTGTCTGTTCTAATGGACCTGTTGCATCTGTAATTTCTTGGACTTCATTTGTAGCCGTCTCTCTTTGGTTGATCTGGTTTTGGATGCTGTTGTTCTCCATTTCTGCTCCTCCCTGCTCATGTTGGGGAGGCAGTCTTTGTTCTGGACTGGAGATGGGGGTCAWTGGACTGGTGAAGGTGGTCCTGTTTGACATAGACTTTGTCTCACTGAGAGAATCCTGGGTCTCCTCCTGAACAAAGTGAGAAAAACAGCAAAAGGATTAAGTCTACAATTAGTTCATCCAGTGTGTCCATTTTCTATCAAACTGAGTATAGATTGTTTGTCTTGTTACCGTGTTGAATTCTTCTTTGGTTCTGTTCTGGTTGATAAACTCTAGAATCTCCTCTGTGATGGATAAAGTGGGAGGAGCACTGAGGGGGGTTAGTTCCTCTTGTCGCTCTTCCTCCTGATTTAAACAGAAACAACTTACAGAAATCCCACAATTTCAAAAAACAGATCTACAGTACATTTCTGTTATTAAAGACAGGCTGAAGTAACCTCACTTGGAGTCAGAATATACAGATGAGGTCCGTTTAACAGACCTGTCCTGTTGTTATGGAGATGACTAGGGCCAGCTCCTCTGGGGGAACTCCAAGGTGTTCCCAGACCAGCTGAGAAACATAGTCCCTCCAGCGTGTCCTGGGTCTTCCTCTGGGTCTCCTCCCAGTGGGACGTGTCCAGAACACCTCACCAGGGAGGAGTCCAGGAGGCATCCTAACCAGATGAACCACCTCAACTGGCTCCTCTGGACGTGGAGGAGCAGCAGCTCTACTCTGAGTCCCTCCTGGATGACGCAGCACCAATCCACCTGTTGATCTCCTGCTCCATTCTTCCCTCATTCATGAACAAGACCCTGAGA
>NW_013953348.1:27621-30574 GCF_001266775.1 Austrofundulus limnaeus
GAGGTACAAACTACACATTGAGAAACAAACTACACATTGAGAAACAAACTACACATTGAGAAACAAACTACACATTGAGAAACAAACTACACATTACTACACATTGACCCTCACCTTGAAGCATGCACTGAACAGTAACACTCATACCAAAGTACTAGAGTAAGTATTTGACCTTACCATGGGGATGAAATGCTGCCTGTATGTCTTTAGCAGGAGCTGAAACAGAAAGAGACAAAAACTTTCCATCATTATTAAGCAACAGCAGATCACTGATTGGACACTAAAGTTCATTTTAGACTCAAACTGTGAAACAGACAGTTGGGAGTCTRTTCTGTTACTGGTTCTTAGTTCACTACAGAAAGTTCACATCAGTTTAGAGTTTGAGAACTTTATTTCAACATCTTGACCTGAAGAAAGACCAGGACATGTGAGCTGTGGGGTTTTGGACCCTGAGTGCTGCCTGAAGGAGTACCTGACTGTCTCCTGGACCGTCGGTATGGAAGGTTCCCCTCCAGCAGCACTGGCAGACTTTTTCTGGACTTCTCAGGTGTGTAAAGCAGCAACTCTGAAGGTTCTGTTCAGACAAACAGCAGAACAAAGTTTTCACCAAATACATAAATCAATTCTTTACAGTTAAATATGATTTTTATTTCCTGTTTTTTTAAATAAAATCCAAACACGTTAAACCAGACAGCTCCTGCTGAGTCCTGGTCTAAGATCKTAATCCAGTCCTGGTCCAAAGTATTGATCCAGCCTAAAGTTTCAAACCAGTTTTCATRCCAGTGACTCAAAGTTTCCTGTAATCTCTCAAAGTGATCCGGATCAACAGTTCAAACTTTCTGAAGGATCTTGTAGGTTTTCTTTGACTCAGTTTCAGTTCTTTGTTCTGGACATGTTCAAAGGAAGGACTGGGGATATCTTAGGTCCTGGTTCAGGTCTGATCCTGTCCATCTGCTGAAGATAGTTTTTACACTTCAAATGTCCTCTGTCCTCCTCTGGTCCAGTCCCTGCAGGTTTAATCCAGTACAGGTGCAGATCAGAACCAGGGAACAGTTCTTTGGGACTTCCTGTCCTGTAGAATGAAAACCCCTCAGACAGTCTGGAGGTGTGTTGGTCTRCTGTCATGTAAGTACCCTGACTCTGATGAAACTTTACTTCATCACCTTCACCAACAAAGCTGAGAGTGGAACCTGATCTCTGGTCTTGTTCTACATGTTGGAGGTTTCTCTGAACCTGAACCAGCTGCTGGAACATGTGTGAAGAACGTGAAGTCTGTTTGTTCCAGAGATGACTGACCCTGACCTGACTGACGTCTGCCTCGGTGGTAACCGTGAACGTCGTCCAATCGCGGTGAAGCACACGACTTTGTCAGGTAGTCATGCTCAAACTCAGGTGCTGAAAGAAAAGAAGTGATGTCACCTGATGTCACCTGATGTCACCTGATGAAAGCAGGTTAAAGATCTGCTTCATGGATGGAAACTCACTCTGACTGAAGGTATCTCCCAGGACTTGTCTCGCCTGCAAGATAAAACACAAAGAAAAAGACTGGAGGTGAAACCTGTCAGGAGACTTCTCATTCAGGTGAAAACAAAAACCTTAAAAAGGAAAACGTTTTTATGACAGTCTGATGAAATTATTAAAAATGTCTCAGCAGTTCAAACATGTCAGTCTGTGGGTGAAACGCAGCCSGGTCCAGAGAGTTATTCTGGTGAGGAAACATTTTGACATCCTGTTTTCTAAAGCAGGGCAGCAGCAGACGTGGGGCTCCTCTCTGCTCTGACAGCAGCTGGAGGCTGTCAGGCTTTGGAAAGGGGGCGGGGCTAACAGCACCACTCACTGCTGTCGCCAAAGTCTCCAGAAGTCTCTAATAAGAGTGTAAAAAGTTGAGAGATTTGTCTGAAAACTGAGTAAGTTGCTAAGTTAGCAGCACTGCTAATCATGTCTGTAATCATTAGTGCGAGGAACATTTCTCTGTGGTGAAAAGTAAAAACACTGAAAGGCCTTTCACTCTGGAGCTGTGTGAGTTTCCAGGACTCAGACTGCAGTTTCACAGCTGTGACGTCCCTCCTCACCTTCTGTGGGAGTGAAGCTGGGTGGTTCTCCATGATGAGTCTCTTCAGGTAATGGACCCACAGCCTCTTCTCCTCCTGGTTCTTGGCCTGAGCAGGAAGGAAGGAGCATCCGACACATCAGACGTCCAGAAAACCTCTTCAGTTCTCATGAGGACTAAAGTTTTACTAAAGTGTGTTTTTAGTGTTTTAGGAAGGGCATGTACTGTTTGTTTACATAGAGGGGGCGGGGTTTAAAGTGMGTCAGGGAACCAACAAACAGGAAATCTGGTTCTGTTCTGGCTTCAACTTCTAGGTTCTGATTTGATGTCCACCTATTTACAGTCTTTGGTTCAAGGCTTAGCAGGTACCAACAACAGGTTTGTGTGGTCACATGATCACCTCCCAGGATGAACAGGGTGCTCACGTGACCTAACAGTGTTATTACTATGATCATTGAACTACCAACCCACAGTCAGAACTGAAGAAGTTTTTTTAGAAAAAAACAACAAGAAGTTCAGTTTCTTCAGTTAAAGCCTTTAAAAGACAGAAGTTAAAGTTCACCTGGACAACGTGCTGCTGCTGCTTGGGAATCGTCTGATCTGACACTCTGAAGCACAGCGGATCCTTCAGGTTCTCCACCAGCTGCAGGTTACAGCACTGCAGCCAACAGACACACAGGAAGTGACACAGCAGCTGACAGGAAGTTATAAAACAACCAGGAAGTGACAGAGCAGCTGACAGGAAGTTTTAAAACAAACAGGAAGTGACAGAGCAGCTGACAGGAAGTTATAAAACAACCAGGAAGTGACAGAGCAGCTGACAGGAAGTTATAAAACAAACAGGAAGTGACAGAGCAGCTGACAGGAAGTAATAAAACAACCAGGAAGTGACAGAGCAGCTGG
>NW_013953348.1:33922-35972 GCF_001266775.1 Austrofundulus limnaeus
GCTGGTAGGAAGTTTTAAAACAACCAGGAAGTGACACAGCAGCTGACAGGAAGTTATAAAACAACCAGGAAGTGACACAGCAGCTGACAGGAAGTTATAAAACAACCAGGAAGTGACAGAGCAGCTGACAGGAAGTTTTAAAACAAACAGGAAGTGTGGAGGAACATACAAATATATGGGTGCTGTAGACAAAGTGTTGCAGTCTCTTCTTGGTGATCAGCAGCATCTTATCAAACAGGAAGAACGCTCTGTCCTTCTTCACTCTGTGAACCTTAAAGGAACCCTCCAGAACCAGCTCTCCAAACCCACTCAGGTTTGGTCCACTCCAGTTCATCAGCAGGGACTCAATCTCCTGCAGGGAGGTGTGGATAGATAAGAGATCAAACAAACGAGTCGACAGTCAGCAAAGAAACCTTTGTTCCTTTAAACCTCATCAGGAGAAAGAAACAGTTCAGAATCTGTCCCATTTTATCAGAATATTATTGAAAATATAAATATTAAAATCCCTGAACCCTGACCTGAACCCTGACCTGAACCCTGAACCCTGTCCTCTGACCTCTGACCTGAACCCTGACCTCTGACCTGACCTCTGACCTGAACCCTGACCTCTGACCTGAACCCTGACCTCTGACCTGAACTCTGACCTCTGACCTGAACTCTGACCTCTGACCTGAACCCTGAACCCTGACCTGAACCCTGACCTCTGACCTGAACTCTGACCTCTGACCTGAACCCTGAACCCTGACCTGAACCCTGACCTCTGACCTGAACCCTGACCTCTGACCTGAACCCTGACCTCTGACCTGACCTCTGACCTGAACCCTGACCTCTGACCTGAACCCTGACCTCTGACCTGAACCCTGACCTCTGCCCTGACCTCTGACCTGAACCCTGACCTCTGACCTGAACCCTGACCTCTGACCTGACCGCTGACCTCTGACATGGTCGTTAGAAGGCAGCTGTTTTAACAGATGTGATGTCAGAGGACTGATCCCAGATAAAAGAAATAAATCCTGTTTTCTCTCTGATCAAACTGCAGAAACAGGAAGTGTCTGTGACACTGAGAGACTACAGGTCAGATCTCAGCTGCAGCTTGTCAGCTGTGTGAAAACAAACCTCTGAGTTATTCTTCTGTTTTCTGTCTGAATGACAGAGTCAGGTTTTACCTTTAGACCAGATGTTCCAGGTACACATGGCTGTTTACCTGCAGCCTCACAGCGTGCTCCTGTTTCCTCTTCATGTCATTGATGTACCAAGCTACTGCTGTCATGGTGATGATGGCGTCCTCCACCACTTCATAGCCAGGCTCACTCTTCTCTAAGTGCTTGGAAAGTTCCTGACCAAACGAACAAGTTTAAACCGTCAGGATGTGATGAGACCAGGTGCTTGTGCTGGTGATGACTGTCAGATAAATGCTCATTCACCATCATGCTTCCTGGTTTTTTTCAGAAAACCTTTAAAGTTGGAGTTTGTTTTTCAGCTTGTTAGTAAAACTGTTTCTGGTCTGGCTTTTTGTTTCCATAAACTCAGAACTTTCAAGGGGTCAGATGCTTTTTGACAGACCAGCTAAGACCAGGACCAGCAGGAGCCTGTTTACCTGTGAAGTCACCCATACCTGAGCTTTATTACTGGTTTGAAATCCAAAAATCAAGTTTTTTTAAGTGTAAAACCTGAATTAAGTGTGTTATAGCAGCAGATAAGATGGCCACYTCTGCCAGCGCCACCCTGAGTAAAGCTGTCAAACATGGAGCTCCCTCAGGGGCTGAAGTCCAGGGGTCAGATTTATAAAAGATTGCACAGAAACCATTAAAAAGTGAACGTACGGCCAAAAGGCGAAAATGGTGTACGCCAAAAAAACTTCAGATTTATAAAATCGTGCGTACGTATGTTTCTGAACATCCTCCATTTATAGATCACAGCTGCACCTCAGAGCTTGAACACAACGTCCCTCCTCAGTACATGCTACAGTAGGAGGAAGTATGTCAGGTACTTCCTGTAGTTTTCCTATAGTAGGAGGAAGTATGTGAGGTACTTCCTGTAGTTTTCCTAT
>NW_013953348.1:36972-39055 GCF_001266775.1 Austrofundulus limnaeus
CAACAGGTGTGTCTTCAGTCTGGATTAAACTGACCCACTGACTCACAGAGCCTGACAGACAAAGGGAGACAGGTGTGTCTTCAGTCTGGATTAAACTGACCCACTGACTCACAGAGCCTGACAGACAAAGGGAGACAGGTGTGTCTTCAGTCTGGATTACACTGACCCACTGACTCACAGAGCCTGACAGACAAAGGGAGACAGTTGCACAGTTTGGGTGCAGCCACAGCCACAGCTCTGTCTCCTCTGGTCTTTGACCTGACTGTAGGATGACCAACAGCAGCTGGTCAGCTGACCTCAGGGCTCTGGGTGTAGGGCTGCACAAGGTGAGCCCACAGAGTTTAAACATTTAAAAACTATTAATAAAACCTTAAATTTTACACTGAGGACAACAGGGATGGTATAAATGAATGAAGGGTGTAAAGTGGGCCTGGCAGATTCATGTCTCCTTGGTTTTGTCACAAACAGGCTGCAGTGTTTTGTACAGAACTCTGGTCCAGCCCTAAAGACAGAGAATAATCTAAACACAACGTGATAAATGCATGAACAGCTCTCTGAAAGTCAGTCAAAGGAAGATAAGACTTTATCTTAGCAAGTGTCCTCAACTGGAAGAAACTGGCTTTGGTAACGGTGCTAATAAGTTTTTAAATGTAAACAGAGAGTCCACCGTCACACCCAGATTTTTCACAAACGGACGATAAAAAGAGGACAGAGGTCCGATCACGCTGCCCTGCCCAGGCAGGGGATCACACTGACCAAACACCAGGATCTCAGACTTTTCCTTATTTATCTTCAGAAAATCAGCTCTGAGCCATGCCTGAACATCACTGAGACGGTTCTGTGGCTCCATGTCAGCTCTTTGTGTTCTTTTAAGAAATGTTTAATCATGTGTAACTCTGCCTGCATCAGGTCCATCCTGCCAACAAACCGTGTCAGCTGCAGGTGGACAATAACTTCACACATAAAGGACACGTTGGAGACAGGTCTGAGGTTAGGCWGCACCTTTGAATGGAGGTTGTTGTTTTTAATGAGCGGATGGACCACAGCATGTGAATTTATGAAAGTTTAATGTTTATCAGTACATGACAGAAAATAATGAAGTTTATGTGCTAATGTCTTGAGAAGGACCTGAATGTGAGGGACGTCCTGTGGTTTGTGAAGGAACAGGGTGCGTCACCTGTAGCAGCAGGTGGTATTTGAGGATCCTCTGCACAGGTTTCAGCAGGTACGTCTCCAGGGGTAAGGAGTGATGCAGACTCGTCTGTCGCTCTTGGAAGAAACAAACCAGACTCTGGTTTTTCATGCAGTCCCTCAGCACCGCCACTGAGCTGTGAGAGGCAAGGAGAGCGTTTCAAAATAAACCAGTTTCACTAAGTTCTTTAAAACAAACCAGGAAGAGACGTCAGCTGCACTCKTTACTGACAGCAGGTGGAGAGGACAGGAGGATGAAGGTTACGGTCCTCAGAGGAGGAGGTGCAGAAAGAAAGGACAGGTGGACGAGTCCTTCAGCTGTTTGRAGTTTAACAAACCTTTAGAGACTGTAGAACATGAAGTCATCATTCTGCACAAACACAGACCACAGCAGGAAGACAGAGAACCTCCAACACCAACAGTAAGATGTTGTCTGAAGTTAGGGAGTTATTTAATAATAAAGCACTATTTATACTGTATAACACAATTATTGTTCCACATTTGATTTATTGTACAGAGGTCTGGGGAAATGCATGTAAAAACATTACTAATCCTATTTTTATTTTACAAAAAAAAGTCATAAGAATTATTACAAGAAAGCATTACTATCACCCTTCTAATTTATTGTTTCATCAGTTAAAATGATTAAAGTTTCATGAGTTGGTTGATTATAACATTCTGCAGGTTATGTATAAGGCTCATAGAAATGTTACCTTCAAACATCCAATCACATTTTAAGAGGGAAAACTTATAATCTGAAGGGATTACAAATGTTTGTTAATCCGACAATCAGAACAAATCTGAAGGACAGATGTCAATGTCAAATTTATTTATATAGCACTTTACAACATGCATAAAGATGTACCAAAGTGCTGAACAAGAACAACACAAA
>NW_013953348.1:40055-42978 GCF_001266775.1 Austrofundulus limnaeus
CAGATGATAGATTTGTTTATTTGATGGACAGATGATAGATTTGTTTATTTGATGGACAGATGATAGATTTGTTTATTTGATGGACAGATGATGGATGACGGCTGATCCCTGACTCTGTATCCTGCATCATGATTGGCTGACTGATCCTTTTTGATGTGAAAACAATTCTTTGAAGCCAAAACTGGAAAAAAGCAGGAACAAAATCTAAAGATGTTGAAAAATAGTAAAAACGTTAACAAAATAGTACACAGCACACACTGAAATAAAAGAAATACGTTTAAAAACTGTTAAAAATACATTTATGAACAGTAATTTATTTATTTCTCAACAAGTTTGCAGATTARTTTTCAGTTTGAGGAGTTGCTTGTGATAAAAATCAAATCAAATCTGGTTTGTGACGTATCTAAGTTGTCCCAGAGCTACACTCAGGAGGCCCATGGTTAAATGTGTATTCGTACTCACTTTGGGTAGTTTACAGTAAATGAGTATTTGTCCATGTATTGGGTAGATTAAACGTATACTTTTACTCACTTTGGGTAGTTCATGCAGTACAGCGTGTAGATGTCGAAGGCTTCACTCTGAAAAACAAAGGACTGGACTTTAAACGTTGTTCTGTTGGAATGGTTCTGAGTGAGACTTGTTTGTTTGGGTTCAKGTAGAGTGGCTGTGGTGAACGGTTTGAGCAGCCTTTATCCAATGACAGGGTTGGCAGTTTGATTCCACCACTATTTTGTCACATGTCCAAGTGTCCCTGGGCAAGACACTGAATCCCCTCTGCCTGTGCTGTGTGTCCCATCAGTGTACGAGTGTGAGGTGAAGCACTGACTGGTCTCTGTACACTCACTGGTCCACATCAACTTTACAGGGAAATACCAGTACTGTCATCATGTGGACTGTTGTTCTCACTGAAACAGTTGTGTGTGTGTGTGTGTGTGTGTGTGTGTGTGTGTGTGTGTGTGTGTGTGTGTGTGTGTTTTCCTGGTACACACAGCCTGCTGATGTCCCTTATGGGGACAAAAGCCTGGCCCTCATTGGGACAATACTGTTGGTGAGTCAGGAGTTCGCTTTAGGACTAACATGTGAATTGAGTTTGGAGTCMGGTACCTGTGAGGTTAGGGTCAGGGGTCAGGGTTAGGCTGTGTGTGGATGGGTAAACAGGAGATAGACTGTAGTGTAAAGAGCTTTGAGGGTCTTGGTTGGATAGAAAGGAGCTGTCCAGTTTCTGTTTAACTTCAAACTTCTTGTCAATCCCTTGTTTCAGGTGTGGAAACAAACCAAAGCATTAATTTGTTTAGTTTTTTCTACAGACAGTCAACCAATCAGAAGGTCTTAGAGTCTGAGTCTGACACACATGGGTCTGAATCAGAACCAACCTGATGAGTTTATGTGATGACTCATTCCTGTTTTTAGTTTTTGTCTTGAACCAGAAGGTCACTGATTCCCTGCATGACCTGCAGGAACTTTTAGGACCTGAGACTGAAGACTCAGGTCCTTGACCAAAGCAGTAGACACTAAAGAACTCCCAGGTTGCAGGATCTGAACCTGCAGCTGCTGTGGGTTCTATAAATGTATGTTTCTGATCTGGTTTACCTTCAGAAACAGAATCCAGCCTCTGGGTGTAAAAACATGACACCATTTAGTTTTTAAATAAATACCAGCTGATTCTGCAGGAGGATTCTAACAGAACCATAAACTTTTAGTCACACAGCTGTTACCTTTTCTCAACAGGAGAGGGAGTCAGAGAGCCAAAGAAATCCTAGCAGCTAAACCCTGGTGGGACTCAAACATTTGGTACCAGGGCTAGTCTAAAGCTTCATGGAGAGACATATAGTACCAAGACCAGTCCAATGCACCGTGGAGAGACATTTGGTACCAGGACCAGTTCAATGCAATGTGGAGAGACATATGGTACCAAAACTAGTCCAATGCACCATGGAGAGACATATGGTACCAAAACTAGTCCAACGCAATGTGGAGAGACGTATGGTACCAGGACCAGTCCATAGATAAATGTCTGTACCAACTGACACTAAAGAAACTCCTTTTATTCTTATCATTTCAACCCTTTCAAAGACTGGTCCTGAGTTCCAGTCCTCCAGCTTGGTTTGAGTCTGAAGGCTGGCTTCGGGTCTTTTTGTGTTTTTAGGATCAGGGTCCTTTTGGGGTTTTAGACCTGGGTTCATTAGGTTTTAAATGTCCTCCAGTTTGTCTTTTCACTCCTTGATTTTTGGTTCTGAACTCACCCTCTCCACAAAACACTCTGCGATGGACGCAGCATCAGGACTTCGCTCCAAATCCTCCAGGAGGTCACTGAGGACACAAAAAGAGACAGGTCACTGAGGATATTGACAGCTGGACAYGTTTATCTGACACTGTCCATAACCTGTTCAAACAAAACATAGAACCCTTCCTTAACCAGAACCCCAAACTGGGACCCAGTTCTAAGCTGGTTTGAACCAAAAAACAAAAGGAACTTCAGGCTTCAGTTTGTGTGGTCCTGTGTGGTCCTGGGAGGTCCTGGGAGGTCTTGTAAAGTTCTGTGAGGTCAGGACATCATGTCTCCCTGTCCAACAGTCATGTCTCAGTGTCCAAAAGAAATATCTCAGTGTCCAACAGTCATGTCTCCCTGTCCAACAGTCATGTCTCCCTGTCCAACCGTCATGTCTCCCTGTCCAACAGTCATGTCTCCCTGTCCAACAGTCATGTCTCCCTGTCCAACCGTCATGTCTCTCTGCTGAAACCAGCTCTAATGAACAGGGGGTGTGCTGGTGTTAGATGAGAGTCATGAGAACTAATGGTCATCAGAAAACAGACGGCGACACGTACATTAAAGAAGAGACAGAAAGACACCTGCAGAGGACAGGAGGACAACTGCAGAGGACAGGAGGACAACTGCAGAGGACAGGAGGACAACTGCAGAGGA
>NW_013953348.1:42988-44961 GCF_001266775.1 Austrofundulus limnaeus
TTAATGAAGACTGACCACCAGACTGGTCCAGTTTAACCATGAAACCTCCCACACTGAAATGACAGCTGTTCCAGTTTCATTGTCCAACCGCTGTAGGTGTGAGGTTAGGTTTAGAGTCAGGTATGTTTCTGTGAGGTTAGGTTTAGAGTCAGGTATGTTTCTGTGAGGTTAGGTTTAAGTTTGAGGTACTCAGTTCAGCCCACTTGTTTGGTGCAATCAGATGTGAATCAGAGACCTGTGTCTGGATCCAGTCTCTTCTCTGAGTGGAGCCATGTTTTCAGAGCAGGGTGGGGTTCACTCTATCTCTGTAATTTAAATTTTACCCGCCCTCAGCTCTGAAACAGCCTGTAATCACTCTTCAACCCCAATCAACAGACTTTAACTTCTATCAGCAGAAAGTCTAATCAGAGCAACAGATTACCAGCTGCTTYTTGATCATCAACCAGTTTTATCTCCCAATCAGAGTCCAGTTTCACATTGAAGAAGTTCTGTAGATGTTTTACCTCCACTAATACTGACAAACTGGAACACCCATAAAACTGACAGATCTTTAGTTTGATTTTCCACTTGTTATTTTTTACTTCTTATTTTTCTTTCAGTTTGTCTGAAACATGAGACATGTAGGAGCTCCTGTGAGACAAGTTTTAACACTGATTAAAGTACAAAGTTTCCTGCAGAGTAGACCACCCTGCAGCAGACCCTGCAGTCTGATATGACTCTGTAAAAACACACCTGACACATAATTAGAAGCTAAAATGTTTCTGATTTGTTTCAACTCAAGAGACCTGAGGTATCATTTTAAGCCTGAAACCATTAAACAGCAGCTTCTCCTCTGGATCAGCACCATTCAGTTCTACATTTCTGCAGAGATCGATGCAGGTTTTTACTCATCTACTTCTATAACTTTTTGTATTRTACTTAAATTCTTCTGATTAATCTTTATTGACCCTGTGCAATGAGCAAATGCTACTGGATGCCTTGAATTTCTGTCTGGGCATTTTAAAGTATCTCTCTCCATCCATCTGTCATGTAGCATACACGTGATGTTAGCATGTAGCATTTAATTGATCAGGACAGACGGTGTTAGCATGTAGCTTTTGGTGACTCACCTGTTAAACTCGTAGATGTCTTCAATGTTGCAGAACAAAGTGCTGACCTGATCCGGTTTCAGAGGCAGAACTCCACAATCGATGATGCAACCCAGGTAATCCTGCAGAGACAAACAGAACAGGGTTCTGCTGAGAGGATTCAGACATTCYCTAACTCTCATGAAACGCTTTCTGTTTGTCTGACCAGACGAAAGTTTGAAGTGACTGAAAGGATAAAATACAATAAAAATACAGAGTATGTGTGCATTCAGCAGGGCTATCTGTGTGCCATGGTAGCTTGAAAACTACACAGAGATGCAGTAAGTGAGCACACTCTCAGAACAATGACAGAAGACGGTCAAGGATTCAAGGATTCAAGGATTCAAGAATTTATTGTCATTGTCCAGGTAATGAAATTGTGTTTGGACTACAACACTCAGTGGTATAAGCGTATTTCCCATTAAAGTACATAAAAGGTAAAAGTGACACCAGTGCTTGCACACATACATCTTACAAAACTGTAAATTAAYAAACAAATAAACGAGTAAACAGCTCCCCAATCCCACTATGATAAATAAGTAGAGTAAGTAGCCCCAGTAACTAAAATGTAAATGTTAGACTGTGATTTCTCAACAGCCCTGTAAGTTCAAAAGTCTTATAGCATGGGGGTAAGCAACTCCTTCCTTAGTTTCATCCTCCTAAGGATCCTTAAAAGATGGAGACGTTGTTGAGCCTTCCTCACTAAGGGTGTGGTGTTTCAGCTCCACTGGAGATGGTTGTCCAGGACACCCAGAACGTGAACGGTTAATTTTACTAGTTAGGTTTAGAGGTATGGTGTGAGTTAATTTCTGGTTCAGGTTAGTGTTAACTATAGACCAGTAATGG
>NW_013953348.1:44971-50763 GCF_001266775.1 Austrofundulus limnaeus
CAGACCAACACCTGGAACCAGAACAACACCTTCATCCAGAACAACACCTGGATCCAGAACAACACCTGGATCCAGAACAACACCTGCATCCAGAACAACACCTGGATCCAGAACAACACCTGGATCCAGAACAACACCTGCATCCAGAACAACACCTGGATCCAGAACAACACCTGGATCCAGAACAACACATGGATCCAGACCAACACCTGGAACCAGAACAACACATGGACCCAGACCAACAGGACCAGGACCAACACCTGGACCCAGACCAACACCTGGATCCAGAACAACACCTGCATCCAGAACAACACCTGGATCCAGACCAACACATGGATCCAGAACAACACATGGATCCAGAACAACACATGGATCCAGACCAACACCTGGATCCAGACCAACACATGGATCCAATACAACACCTGGATCCAGACCAACACCTGCATCCAGAACAACACATGGATCCAGACCAACACATGGATCCAGAACAACACATGGATCCAGAACAACACATGGATCCAGACCAACACCTGGATCCAGAACAACACATGGATCCAGACCAACAGGACCCAGACCAGGAACCGGGAACAGTTCAGCACGTCTCTACAGATCCAACAGCTGCTACTTCCTTCTKATCGGCTCGTGTTTCATCCAGAAAGAATTTATTTAAAAACATTTTTACTTTCACTTTCTTGGTTTTAACCAGATGAACCTTCTGAATGATGATAAAATAATGAAGTTGGTTTTATTTTAAAAAGATAAAARGAAGAAACCACATTTAGCACAAAAACACATCTGCTCCTCTGTCCCTCAGTCCAGTCAGGACATCTTTATAAAACACAAGAATAAAACAAAGCAAAGACCCCTCAGATACATCTACCAAATGAAGACTCCAAATGTGCTTTCAGCCCCTCCTAAACTCGACAAAACCAAGTGTTCCTTCAGACCCTCACTGAGTTTTCCTCTTCAGGACCTCCTACTGTCATCAACATCAGCTGAACCAACACTAGCTGTTAGCTTTAGCATTAGCTGGACCTCCTGCCATGACTTCCTGTCTACAAATGTTCCTAACTTCAACAAGTCAAACAGATCCAACCAGCAGGAAGACATGTTGGAGATAATGTCTCTGGTTCATTATTTCTGTGGAACGTGACAGTCAGTAGCTGTGTTTCATCTATGTTTTTATGCACATTTCAAAGTATCTCATTAACAAAGGTTGATGAAATGGAAAAAAAAACTTCCTCCATTTCACACAGAGGTTTTTACACTCACTTGAGGTGTTTGTTGTTTTTTTCCAAAAAGAGGTAATGTACAAAATTGAAAATGAAAACGTGTAATTTGCATTTCTTTTTTTTTTTCAACATTTTAGCCCTGTTTATCAAAGTATGACACTTACAAACAGACCTGTGATCTCTGTGGGATTCGCCTGATTAAATAAAGGTTAGTAAAACATTTTGACTAGTGTTARTTTTTCAAAATTTAGCTATAATTTCTAATTTAGCTAAATACGCTAGCGTTAGCATAAGCAGCTGTGTTTCTTATAAGTTTTTCGGAGATCTTACCTCCACAATACTCCTCAGGTCTCTGACGTAGGTCTGCTCCGTCTCCACGATCTCCAGTATCACCCTCTGCAGACGGGAAAGCTGCCTGGGCGTGGCCTCTACTGCTGCTGACACCTGATTGGCTGTGTGTCCTTTGTGGGCATGGGTTGTACCTGTCRCCTTGGTAGCCCCTCCATGCATGGTGGCTATGGGGGTAAGGTCCAGGCTGATGTCCGAGCTGTTCCTCTTTGGAGTAGAGGCCGTTGAGGATGATGGAGAGATGGTATAGGCCGGCACGGTGCCATATGGGAGTGATGAAGAGGAGGAGGAAGAGGAGTGTGAGGCGTCCTGCAGAGAGACGGAGGAGGTGGAGGAGGACAGGGAGAAGGAGGCTGGACGCTCGCCTTCTGAGCAGACTGTGTTGACCGAAGTGCAGGAAGACGATGACGCTCCTCGTTCACCAGATGACATCATCCTACCCACAATCCCACTCAGGGACGAGGCTGAGGAAGGACGCTTGGCAGCTGCAGGAAGACGAAGAGACAAGAGTTAGTTCATCACTGACTCCCAACCCAACAGAACCCAACAGGTTCTGTCAGGAACAACATGCAGTGAAAACAAGAAGCTGTGGTTCTGAATCTCCTCGGAACCTATCGAGGGTCTTTGTCCAAGGCCTAACCTAACTCCTCCCACATCTGAGCTTCAGCCTCAGCTGAGACTCGCTAGGCCTGCCAATACCCCTCAGCTGTCTCTGATGTCCTACCAGCCGGCAAGGCCTGATAGGACTCCTGCAGTTTGGTAACCTCCCTTGCTCAGGGTGTCCACCACAGAGTTCGATGATGGCCTCTGCAACAAGCACCAACAACGCTGAGGCCACAGCTCAAGGCAGCCGCTTCAACAGCCCTTCACTGTCCTTTCTCTGGACATATCTAAACCAATGAAGCACTGTCCCTTCTCTGGACACATCTAAACCAATGAAGCACTGTCCCTTCTCTGGACACAACCAAACCAATGAACCTGTGTTTCACCTCTTGACATGTCCAAACCATCTCAGTCTGGTCTTTAACTTTATTTCCAGTTCTTTAAGCTGTGCTGAACCTCTGATCATCTCATTTCTAATCTTCTCTGTGATGGACAAGACCTGTCCAGGTACCCCACACCWGTCAGACAGCGACCGTTGGACAAGGACAACTGGTAGGTTAGGGTAATGTATGGAWAAATGTTTCTAAATGTTTTTATGAATTAAAATTAAATGTTTCTGATACCTATTTTTACAGTTTGATTTCAGCTTCATGTTGATTTTTAGAAAAATATTTGTATCCATGCTTTCTGTTAGCAAAATATCCACTGGATCATGAAAGAAATATGATTATATTTGTCAAAATATAAGGATGAAGATAAAGAAGTTTCCACAGTCCACCAGTGGCAACCAACACAACATAAGTCTAAGTGAGGTGTGGTAGTAGCTGAGAGTCGTCCTCAAGCAGAAGCTTCTCTTCAAGGTTGGACCAAAACACATCCATCATCATGTCTCACCACCTGATGACATCTAACTCTGACATGGAAGTGGTGGATGATACAGGGGTTGGACAATRAAACTGAAATACCTGGTGTTAGACCTCAATAATTTATTAGTATGGTGTAGGGCATTTTTTTTCTGGCAAATACAGCATCAATTGGTCTTGGGAATGACATATCCAAGTCCTGCTCAGTGGTCAGAGGGATTTGAAGCCATTCTTCTTGCAGGACAGTGTCCAGGTCACTACATGATGCTGGTGGAGGAAAACGTTTCCTGACTCGCTCCTCCAAAACACCCAAAGTGTCTCAATAATCTTCAGATGTGGTGACTGTGCAGGCCAGGGAGATGTTCAACTTCACTTTCATGTTCATCAAACCAATCTGTCACCAGTCTTGATGTGTGCACTGTTGTCATCCTGATACACAACACCACCTTCAGGATACAGTGTTTGAACCACTGGATGCACATGGTCCTCCAGAATGGTTTGGTAGTCCTTGGCAGTGACACGCCCATCTAGCACAAGTATTGGGCCAAGGGAATGGCATGATATGGCAGCCCAAACCATCACTGATCCACCCCCATGCTTCACTCTGGGCATGAACCATTCTGGGTGGTACATTTCTTTGGGGGCTTCTCCACACTGTAACTCTCCTGGATGTGGGGAAAACAGTAAAGGTGAACTCATCAGAGAACAACATGTTGCACAGATTTGTGCTCCTTGCACCATTGAAACCAACATTTGGCACAGTGACCAAAGGTTTGGCTATAGCAGCCTGGCTGTGTAAACTGACCCTGTGGAGCTCCTGAYGGACAGTTCTGGTGGAAACAGGAGAGTTGAGGTGACATTTAATTCTGCTGTGGTTTTGTGTTTTTGGATACAATCAGGTTAGCACCTGAACATCCTTTCAGACAGCTTCCTSTTGSGTCCACAGTTAATCCTGTTGGATGTGGTTGGTCCTTCTTGGTGGTMTGCTGACATTACCCTGGATACTGTGGCTCTTGATACATCACAAAGACTTCCTGTCTTGGTCAAAGATGCTCCAACAAGACGTGCACCAACTATTTGTCCTCTTTTGAACTCTGGTATGTCACCATAATGTTGTGTGCATTGTGATATTTAGATCCAAACTGTGCTCTTACCCTGCTAACTGACCCTTCACACTCTGCTCTTACTGGTGCAATGTGCAGTTAATGAAGACTGACCACCAGACTGGTCCAGTTTAACCATGAAACCTCCCACAGTAACATGACAGCTGATTCAGTTTCATTGTCCAACYGCTGTACGTATTCCTGTAGGATACATTACTTTTTACCCAGCTGGTTAGTTCATAATAAAGATATTGGATCAAGATGAACCAGTCCAACAGTTAKGAGTCAATAAATTTTAGTTTCAAAACATCTGTTTCAGAGACAGAAGAATCTCTTTCTTGCAGAGACCAATAAGTTCAGACATGTCTGACWGAGCTCTGACAGCCGTCAGCCCCACAACAGAAAGATGTTGTTTTATTAATAATTCATCAGGAGAGTTTCACTCCAACATCAAACAAACACACAAACACACAAACAAACAAACAAACAAACAAACAAACAAACAAACACAACAGAAAACTGAACCAGAACTCATTAGATCCATTTGAAAATCTACAGAACAAAAACAGACACACTTACCTTTGGCAGCCTTTCTGAAGTGTGTGTGTGTGTGTGTGTGTGTGTGCGTGCATGCATGTGAAGGTGTGTGCACAGGAAATTGTGCACGTGAGTGTACGGGTGTTAAAATCCAGGATGTGGTTTTCGTGCAGATTCTGACTCTTCATGAACAGAAACATCTTCAAGTTCCTGATTTCCACCAGAACCAAATCAGAACCATAATTCAGGTCTACATTAGACCCTGCTTCATCAGAACCAGAACATGTGACAGCTGTCTGCTCTCTGAGGGTTCAGTACTTTAAACATGACAGGAGCTGTCATGAAGGATGTGTTCCTGTGTTCTGATGGTTCATGTTTGATTTGATTTATTGATTAGGATCTCCGTTAGTTTCCACTGAGATGGTTTCTGATCTTCCTGGGATCCAACACACAATATTTACAACACATAAAATCATGACATAAAATATACAGAAAATCAGTCAAATTCCACATTTTACAAAATTACAAACCTAAGCCTGGTTAAAACCAAAACAAAACAAAACAAAACAAAACAAAACGAAGAAGAAGAAGAAGAAAATAAAATTTAACACAAATAAGATTTCACTGCTCTTTTAAAAGAAAATGTGCTTTTTAGATAACTAATGTTTTTAGGTAATTTATTCCATATCTGAATAGCTCTATAAACTGATTTCTGTAACAAGTTTGTCTTAGCATGATTTACAATTAAATTTGTTTCACAAGAGTGTCTAGTAGAATTATGTATCTGATCAGAGTAAATGAGCATTAATACACTGATTCAGGTCTCATGGTTAATATAACTTTGTTTATAAATGTAAATAAACTATACTGCACCCTAACCTTCAGTAATGGCCATGGTACRGTGCATATCTGTAACGCTTGAATGAAATGGACATCTTAACACTAAGCCAGCCACCTTATTTTGAACTACCTGCAACCTTAAAGTGCCTGTGATGTCAAATTTTTGTTATACATATGAATGCATTTTTAGAAAGAGGACATTGATAAAATATTGCAAAATAAATTTCATGTCGCTGAGATGAACAGTTGTTGAGATATTTGCCTGT
>NW_013953348.1:54656-56552 GCF_001266775.1 Austrofundulus limnaeus
TATCTATCTATCTATCTATCTATCTATCTATCTATCTATCTATCTATCTATCTATCTATCTATCTATCAGTCTATGTATCTGTCTACCCACTCACATAAATACACACACACATACATATATATATGTATATAGTCAGGATCCCGCCCCCTGCTGTGTCATGTTAATGTTGACATTAAATGTGTTGTTGTTGTTGTTGTCGTTGTTGTTTACTGAGCTGCTTGTGGTAAACAGCATCACAGCTCAGCCAGTCTGACCTCAGAGGATTCTAAACACTGGTAACCATAGAAACCAGCTCCCACATCCCATAATTACAGGCTGAATATTAACAATTCCAAATATTTCACATGTCTGTGGTGGGTCCAAGTTCTGGTTCTGTCCCGTTACACAGAACCAGAACCAAGAGCTGGACCTGGACTACACTAGACCACAGTGGACCCGGACTACACTGGACCACAGTGGACCCGGACTACACTGGACCACAGTGGACCCGGACTACACTGGACCACAGTGGACCTGGACTACGCTGGACCACAGTGGACCCGGACTACACTGGACCACAGTGGACCCGGACTACACTGGACCACAGTGGACCTGGACTACACTGGACCACAGTGGACCTGGACTACACTGGACCACAGTGGACCTGTACTACACTGGACCACAGTGGACCCGTACTACACTGGACCACAGTGGACCCGTATTACACTGGACCACAGTGGACCCGTATTACACTGGACCACAGTGGACCCGTATNTCCTTCAGGTGAGGTAGATAACTGGACTTTGTAGAGACAGGGTCAGAGAAGTTTCCATCCTTCAGGTGAGGTAGATAACTGGACTTTGTAGAGACAGGGTCAGAGAAGTTTCCATCCTTCAGGTGAGGTAGATAACTGGACTTTGTAGAGACATGGTCAGAGAAGTTTCCATCCTTCAGGTGAGGTGGATAACTGGACTTTGTAGAGACAGGGTCAGAGAAGTTTCCATCCTTCAGGTGAGGTAGATAACTGGACTTTGTAGAGACAGAGTCAGAGAAGTTTCCATCCTTCAGGTGAGGTGGATAACTGGACTTTGTAGAGACAGAGTCAGAGAAGTTTCCATCCTTCAGGTAAGGTAGACAACTGGACTTCTAAGAGTTTTAAGTCTCTGTTGGATTTACTGAACTAAGTTATGTCAACAGGTGAGTAAGTATAAAGCAACGTTCACCCTTTCTTTCAGTATAACTGTTTGAACCTTCATCAGTAAAACCTGCATCAAACACTTTTATGTTTCTAAAGTATTAAAGCACTTCAATGACTGACAGTACACAGCTTTGAGTATTTTCTACACAATATTCTGGGGGTGTATGCATCTGGACCCTGTTAGGATCACGCTGTAGCACAGGCCCTGTTAACAGGTGCAGGTGTTCCTCAGTGACAGGTAAGCTGTAGACTGCTGCTGCACACTGTGTATCTCTGCACATACTACCTGCACAGTGTTCTGGTCAGACATGAAGAGTAGACCCAGCACTGAAACACAGCCGCCATCTTGGAGAGGTCACTCTTCCTACTGAGCTAAACCAAAGCAGCAGATGTGTCTGAGACACGTTGTTCAAATCAACAGACTCTTCAGGACTGCATGATAACTGTTCACCAGTATAGTGAAAATATTCTTGTACTTGGTGAATAGAGTATTACTGTATTCTTTCACCTGATCATACCTGAGATACTCTGATGTCCCATCCCCAGCACTAAACACAGACACAACATCCGCCTGGAAGGACTTTATTATCAACACAAAGTAATACTGACCTTGTTTGTACAGTGTTGATGTGTGGACACTCCCAGATCGATCGATCAATCAATCAATCAATCAATCAATCTATCTATCTATCTATCTATCTATCTATCTATCTATCTA
>NW_013953348.1:57552-58388 GCF_001266775.1 Austrofundulus limnaeus
GGACCACAGTGGACCTGTACTACAGTGGACCTGTACTACACTGGACCACAGTGGACCTGTACTACACTGGACCTGTACTACACTGGACCACAGTGGACCTGTACTACACTGGACCACAGTGGACCTGTACTACACTGGACCACAGTGGACCTGTACTACACTGGACCACAGTGGACCTGGACTACACTGCTGTCCTTGTTCAGCTGAAACTAAAAACAAGTCCTGTGTTTGGACTCTCTGATCTCATCAGCTCATCCAATCTTCTCATCATAGACCAGAAGAACTAGGACCTCGTTCTTCAGGTGTTCTACACGTGGATCCTGAACCCAACAGGACACCAACAGCATCCAGCTGGACCTGAGGACCACCTGTGATCTGTTTGTAAGGTCCTCCTGGACCTGAGGACCACCTGTGATCTGTTTGTAAGGTCCTCCTGGACCACCTGACATCATTTTTCCCTCAGGTCCACACAGAGACACCTTAGATCTGAACCAAGGACCTGCAGGTCTGACCCTGATCCACAGACTGAGAACTCCTCCTCTGTTTAGACCCTTAAAACTGGGTCAGTGTTGCTGATCCAGGACTGGGTTCAGGTCTAATATCAGACCAGATCCAGGTGGGTTCAGGTCTAATGTCAGACCAGATCCAGGACTGGGTTCAGGTCTAATGTCAGACCAGATCCAGGACTGGGTTCAGGTCTAATGTCAGACCAGATCCAGGACTGGGTTCAGGTCTAATGTCAGACCAGATCCAGGTGGGTTCAGATCTAATATCAGACCAGATCCAGGACTGGGTTCAGGTCTAATATCAGACCAGATCCAGGACTGGGTTCAGGT
>NW_013953348.1:59388-60331 GCF_001266775.1 Austrofundulus limnaeus
GTGTTTGTCTGTGTCTCTTTCCTGTCCTCCAACCAGCCGGTGGAGGCAGATGGTCTCCTGTCCTGAGCCTGGTTCTGTCCAGTTTCCTCCATGACAGGACTGTCAAACTACAAGGAAAAGTTAGGGTTAGTCCTTTAATCCTGGTCTCTGGTCTCAGACTCTGGTCTCCTGGGGTCAGAACAAAGTCCTGGAAGCAGCAGGTTTTATTTGATCAGGATTCAGTTTTCTGGTCCTTCATAAGGACAGAAACTGGGATTGTGTCTCTTGTCTCTGGTCCATGTTTCAGAGTTTCTGTCTGCCAACAGCAGCTCTGCATGGGGGGTCCTTGTAGGTCTGAGGATCAGGGACACGTGATCCAGTCCTCAGACCCTTGCTGGACTCTGACGATGGTTTTTAGGGTTTGGATCAGACCCAGGATTGTCCTGATGGTCCTCACAAAGACAGACCATCAGTGTGCGTGTCCTACATGTGGGTTGCCTTGTGGTTTCTGGACCCAGATCAGACCCACATGCCTCAAGACCACAAGGATCCAGTCAACAGAGGGGGACAGAAGAAGCCTGTCAGAAGACTGTCCCACTGTCTTCATCAGCCGTGGATGTTCATCTGACCATGTCCTCCTTAGTTTCATTAGAGTCCGTCCATACGGAGCTGAAGGTTCTGAAGGTTCTGAAGGTTCTGAAGGAACAGAAACAGCTGAAGGTTCTGAAGGTTCTGAAGGTTCTGAAGGAACAGCAAAAGCTGAAGGAGCTGAAGGAACAGAAAGAGCTGAAGGAGCTGAAGGAACAGAAACAGCTGAAGGTTCTGAAGGAACAGAAACAGCTGAAGGAGCTGAAGGAACAGAAACAGCTGAAGGAGCTGAAGGAACAGAAACAGCTGAAGGTTCTGAAGGAACAGAAACAGCTGAAGGAGCTGAAGGAGCTGAAGGAACACAGCTGAAGGAGCT
>NW_013953348.1:61135-62378 GCF_001266775.1 Austrofundulus limnaeus
CAGTCAGAGACATGTCCTCTGTTGGACATGTCCTCTGTTGGACATGTCCTCTGTTGGACATCAGTCAGAGACATGTCCTCTGTTGGACATGTCCTCTGTTGGACATGTCCTCTGTTGGACATGTCCTCTGTTGGACATCAGTCAGAGACATGTCCTCTGTTGGACATCAGTCAGAGACATGTCCTCTGTTGGACATGTCCTCTGTTGGACATCAGTCAGAGACATGTCCTCCGTTAGACATCAGTCAGAGACATGTCCTCCATTAGACATCAGTCAGAGACATGTCCTCTGTTGGACATCAGTCAGAGACATGTCCTCTGTTGGACGTGTCCTCTGTTGGACATCAGTCAGAGACGTGTCCTCTGTTGGACATCAGTCAGAGACGTGTCCTCTGTTGGACATCTGTCAGAGACGTGTCCTCTGGTGGACATCAGTCAGAGACATGTCCTCTGGTGGACATCAGTCAGAGACATGTCCTCTGCTGGACATCAGTCAGACATGTCCTCTGCTGGACATCAGTCAGACATGTCCTCTGTTGGACATCTGTCAGACATGTCCTCTGTTGGACATCTGTCAGACATGTCCTCTGTTGGACGTCCGTCAGAGACATGTCCTCTGTTGGACATCAGTCAGACATATGTCCTCTGCTGGACATCAGTCAGAGACATGTCCTCTGTTGGACATCTGTCAGAGACATGTCCTCTGCTGGACATCAGTCAGAGACATGTCCTCTGCTGGACATCAGTCAGAGACATGTCCTCTGGTGGACATCAGTCAGAGACATGTCCTCTGTTGGACATGTCCTCTGTTGGACATGTCCTCTGTTGGACATCAGTCAGAGACATGTCCTCCATTAGACATCAGTCAGAGACATGTCCTCTGTTGGACATCAGTCAGAGACATGTCCTCTGCTGGACATCAGTCAGAGACATGTCCTCTGCTGGACATCAGTCAGAGACATGTCCTCTGTTGGACATGTCCTCTGTTGGACATCTGTCAGAGACATGTCTTTTCTGGACATCTGCAGAGACATGTCCTCTGTTGGACATCTGTCAGAGACATGTCTTTTCTGGACATCTGTCAGAGACATGTCCTCTGTTGGACATCAGTCAGAGACATGTCTTTTCTGGACATCTATCAGAGACATGTCCTCTGGTGGACATCAGTCAGAGACATGTCCTCTGTTGGACATCAGTCAGAGACATGTCCTCTGTTGGACATCAGTCAGAGACATGTCCTCTGT
>NW_013953348.1:62922-63250 GCF_001266775.1 Austrofundulus limnaeus
TTGGATGTAGACCAGTGTTGGATCCTGGACTCTGTTTGGATGTAGACCAGTGCTGGATCCTGGACTCTGTTTGGATGTAGACCACGTGTTGGATCCTGGACTCTGTTTGGATGTAGACCAGTGTTGGATCCTGAACTCTGTTTGGATGTAGACCATGTGTTGGATCCTGGACTCTGTTTGGATGTAGACCACATGTTGGATCCTGGGATCTGTATGGATGTAGACCAGTGTTGGATCCTGGACTCTGTTTGGATGTAGACCAGTGTTGGATCCTGGACTCTGTTTGGATGTAGACCAGTGTTGGATCCTGGACTCTGTTTGGATGTAG
>NW_013953348.1:64045-64412 GCF_001266775.1 Austrofundulus limnaeus
CAACAAGCATGGAGCCCAAACAAACAGCATGTTCCATGTTCCGTACATGTTCCATACATGTTCCATGTTCCATACATGTTCCATGTTCCGTACATGTTCCATACATGTTCCATGTTCCATACATGTTCCATGATCCATACATGTTCCATGTTCCATATATGTTCCATGTTCCATACATGTTCCATGTTCCATACATGTTCCATGATCCATACATGTTCCATGTTCCATACATGTTCCATGTTCCGTACATGTTCCATGTTCCGTACATGTTCCATGTTCCATACATGTTCCATACATGTTCCATACATGTTCCATACATGTTCCATGTTCCATACATGTTCCATACATGTTCCATGTTCCATACATG
>NW_013953348.1:65275-66177 GCF_001266775.1 Austrofundulus limnaeus
ACATGTTCCATGTTCCATACATGTTCCATACATGTTCCATGTTCCATACATGTTCCATACATGTTCCATACATTTTCCATGTTCCAGACATGTTCCATACATGTTCCATGTTCCATACATGTTCCGTACATGTTCCATACATGTTCCATGTTCCATACATGTTCCATGTTCCATACATGTTCCATGTTCCGTACATGTTCCATACATGTTCCATGTTCCATACATGTTCCATGTTCCATACATGTTCCATGTTCCGTACATGTTCCATGTTCCATACATGTTCCATACATGTTCCGTACATGTTCCATGTTCCATACATGTTCCATAAATGTTCCATGTTCCATACATGTTCCATGTTCCATACATGTTCCATGTTCCATACATGTTCCATACATGTTCTGTACATGTTCCATGTTCCATACATGTTCCATATTCCATACATGTTCCATACATGTTCCATACATGTTCCATACATGTTCCATACATGTTCCATGTTCCATACATGTTCCATGTTCCATACATGTTCCTGTTCCTTACATGTTCCATGTTCCATACATGTTCCATGTTCCATACATGTTCCATGTTCCTTACATGTTCCATGTTCCATACATGTTCCATGTTCCATACATGTTCCATGTTACATATATGTTCCATGTTCCATACATGTTCCATGTTCCTTACATGTTCCATGTTCCATACATGTTCCATGTTCCATACATGTTCCATGTTCCGTACATGTTCCATACATGTTCTGTACATGTTCCATGTTCCATACATGTTCCATATATGTTCCGTACATGTTCCATGTTCCATACATGTTCCATACATGTTCCGTACATGTTCCATGTTCCAAACATGTTCCATGTTCCATACATGTTCCATGTTCTATTCATGTTCCATGT
>NW_013953348.1:66462-67297 GCF_001266775.1 Austrofundulus limnaeus
CACACACACACACACACACACACACACACACACACACACTGAGGACCAACTGATGTCCATGCTGGGTCACATGTTTGATGTTTATTAAACTTGTTCATTTTAAACAAACTTTAAATTCTGACTTTATTTTGTTTATTAAGGTTTGTAAAGTTTTTCCTGCTGAACTCATTAAAGACATGATGTTCTGTGAAGAAAGAACTTCTCTGGTCCATGTTTGTAGTTTCTGAAAGGCTCCTCGTGATGCTAGCAGTTCCTATAGACATCCAGTCTTTGTGCTAAGCTAGGCTTCGTCTGTAGAGGTGTGTTCACCAGTTCTCTGCAGCGTTGTGTCCTCTGCTCCACCAGCAGTCTGGTTCTGGATCTGGTTCTGGTTCCTGCAGGACAGGAACCTCCTGATTATCCCCCTGAAGGGAGCGTTCAGGTGGAAGAAGAGCAGCGGGTCGAAGCAGACGTGGAGCACGCTCAGCAGCAGTGTGGACTCCTTACCCAGGAACAGGTGCTTCTTGGTCTGACAGTCCGTGATGACCCTGGTCTGAGCCAGCGTGTACGGAGTCCGGACCACATGGTAGGGAACAAAGCTGAGCGTGTAGACCAGCGCCATGGTCACCACGCTGCGCACCACCTGCCGGTTGTCCACCCAGAGTCTGGGGTGTCTGCGGCGGTGCAGAAGTCTGTGGAGGGCCAGGCTGCTGGAGACCAGCACAGCTGCAGAAGCACTGAGGAACAGGGCCGTGCACAGGTAGATGGTCAGACTGTACCAGTGCACAGGTAGATGGTCAGACTGTACCAGTGCACAGGTAGATGGTCAGACTGTACCAGTGCACAGGTAGATGGT
>NW_013953348.1:68638-69243 GCF_001266775.1 Austrofundulus limnaeus
TGCACAGGTAGATGGTCAGACTGTACCAGTGCACAGGTAGATGGTCAGACTGTGCCAGTGCACAGGTAGATGGTCAGACTGTGTCAGTGCACAGGTAGATGGTCAGACTGTACCAGTGCAGACTGATCTCTGCCTTCAGGGAGGAACAGCTCAGGTACCTCTGGACCAGCAGGGACCAGCAGAGGCACACAAATCACATGAGGACTGCTGAGATCCTGAAGTCTGGGACTCAGACAGAACCAAGCCGGACTCGTCTGAACAACTCAAACAGATAACCTCTTCAGCCCCATGGCCCCGGTKCTGGGGGCAAAACAACTTTTATGGTTTTTATTTCCTTTAACTTCAGATCTGTCAGCTGATCCTGGACATGTTTGGTACCAAAATAAACCTGAGAGTCGAATAAAAGTCAAGATTTTTACTTTCTAACAGTTCAAACATGAAGCTGAATCAGAAAGTAAACAAACTGTATAAAATGTTATCATTGCAAACCTGTAAATACACAACTAATGCATAAATACACAACCAATGTGTAAATACACAACTAATGCGTAAATACACAACTAATGCGTAAATACACAACTAATGCGTAAATACACAACTAATGC
>NW_013953348.1:78160-83144 GCF_001266775.1 Austrofundulus limnaeus
GATGTAGACCAGTGTTGGATCCTGGACTCTGTTTGGATGTAGACCAGTGTTGGATCCTGGACTCTGTTTGGATGTAGACCAGTGTTGGATCCTGGGCTCTGTTTGGATGTAGACCAGTGTTGGACCCTGGGGTCCTGGCCCAGCCTCCCAGTTCTCAGCTCTTCGGGGTACGGTTCAAACGTCTGGCTGTGGATCATGTGCTGCTCAGAGCTGCAGATGTTTTGCTGTCTGATGCAGCAGGCTGCTGCTGTCACTCAGAGCACAAGCCCCGCCCCCTGACACACTGACCTGTTTACAGGAACTGAGGCTGGAAGTCAGCATTCTGCAATGCATTGTGGTCTAGWTCAGTGTTTCCCAAAGTTGCGGTCAGGACCCAAAGTAGGGTCCTGAAACATCAAGGTGGGGTCCTGAAAAGATTTTCTGAATTAATGACATTTTGTCCTCAGTTGATACAAAGGAGTGAGGTTAGTGTGTTTAAAATGGATAAATGTTGTATAAAAATATTGTAACTATGTTGACCTGATACAAATGTTTATCATCCAGAAACAGTTGTGGTCTCAGGTCTCTGTACTGGTATTTTGTGGGTCAAAAGCTGAAAAGTTTGAGAACCACTGGTCTAGATGGATTCATGTGGTTCACTGGGTCCAAACAGGGTTCAGCTCAGGTTCAGCTGGATTCTCAGGATTCAGACCCAGTTGATTCAGAGACTCATGAGTCGTTCAGTCCTTAAGTAAGTCCGACCTCTTCAGGGGGGATTTGGACTTCTCCAGGTCTGCTTGTTGTCTCGGTTCTGTTCAGAACTTTTACAGACAGAACTTCTCATTGCAGCCAGGGGGCAGAAGAGTCTGGTCTGGTTCTGCTATTTGCAGATGATGTGGTCCTGTTGGCCTGCCGGGATCTTCAGCTCTCACAGGAGTGGGTCCCTGCCAGGATGAGGGTCAGCACCCKCAAACATGAGACGGTGGTCCTCAGTGAGAAAAGATGGATGTCCTGTCTGGATCTGCAGAGGAGTGTGAGACCAACAGGTGCTTCACCTGGACAGGTGTCTGTCACCCAGGACGGTGTTCGGGACATGTCCAGCTGGGAGGAGACCCCAGGGAAGACAGGTGGCCTCAGAGTCCTCCCTGAGGAGGCGGCTGTGGAAGGAGGTGTGTGGACCTGCCTGCTCAAGCTCCTCCCCTTTGACCTGACTCCAGAACAAACAGAACAAACTGGATGAATGGATTTTATTACTGTATCGTCTCAGGCAGATCAAAGAAAAACTATTATTATTATTATTATTATTATTATTATTATTATTATTATTATTATTATTATTATTATTATTATTATTATTATTATAAAGAACAACATTTATCTGTAACTGATTTGGTTCAACTTCATAAAACTTCCTGCTTACAGATGTTATCTGATGAAGAGGAAGTGTTTCTTCTTCTTCTGTTATAAACAGAAAAAACTCTCCTCAAAATATTTTCCACCATAAACATCAGTAGCTTCAGTTTATCAACCTGAAACTGAAATTATTACATATAMTACATAAAAACATTTTCTATTGCACTTAAGCTTCAATTTTTACAGGAAGTGAGTCTTTCAGAGCAACAACCTCCACTTTGTCAAAACAAAACAAAAAGCTGATTTAAAACTTCAGTTCACCTGAAGCCATCAATCAGTCCTGACCACTAGGCTAGAAGAAAAGGTGCTGTCAGTGTAGACCGACACCAGATCCAAACGGGTCGGTCTACACTTATCTTMTTGTTTTGGGTGAGCTCAGCACTGTGTTTCAGTCAGAATCAAATGAGATGTATGAAGAAAAACAAACTTGAAGTCTTTATTGCACCATGAAGGTTTGTGGGTAATGAGGTATAAGACCAGCCTGGTCTTTGTACTTCGAACTGTTCAGTCTACTTTGAGTTCTGGCTTATTTCTGGCCTGTGAACCAGTTTAAATAGTTTGGGGGAACTCTACAACACGGTGGTCTGGTTGCTGTTGGGGGTGAGCGACAGCTTCCTGAGGTTCTTTATGGAGGTCCTCCGCTCYTTGCTGCCCCTCCTCTGTTCAGTTGTCACCTGCGATGGGACTTGCGTGGTGCTAAAAAACCTCCCCAGGCTTATCTGGGCCCGGAATGCCTTACAGAAGATGAAGTAGATGAGGGGGTCCAGGCAGACATTTAGGACCGACATCACGATGGTCAGCTCCTTCAGGTAAAAGAACCACCATCTGGATGAGCACAACAAGGTTTTGATGAAGGCGTAGGGAAGGCGGACCAGGTGGTACGGGACGAAGCAAATGCAGAAGACGCTGACCAGAACCAGCATGTTCCTGCGGGACTTTGTCAGCTTCTTGGAGTTGGAGGATGCCGGCTGATTCCTCTGCGCCAGCAGCAGCCTGCGCGAGGTGGTGGAGTAGAAGAAGATCAGGGACATGAGGACCAGCAGGAAGATGACCAGCGAGCAGGAGTGGATGACTTTGTAGAACAGGTGGAGCTTCTTACTGTGCAGGACGTCACAACTCACCATACCAGGGAGATCGTCCCGGGTGTCCTGGGTGAGGAGGGACAGAATCATGTAGGTGCTGGTCATAACCAGGAGGAGGCCCCAGGTGACGGTGGACACTATGTAGGCGGTTTGAGGCGTCTGCAGAGCATGGTTTCCCACAGGATAGACAATCTTCAGGTACCTGCAGAGAGAAGAGGCATCAGGTGGTTCTGTTCAGATAAACACTAAAACTCTGATCATCTTGACCCTACAAATCTAAACAGAACTTTGTTCCTGCTGACATGAGGATCTGTCCCATGGCACCTGCAGAAAGGTGGTGCCATGTGACACCTTCAGGGGGGACCATGAGGAGCACTGAAAAACCAGAGGTGGCACACCAAAACTAAAACCCATAACAGACGTTTAAAACAAACTGTGATGAACACAAGACTTAAAGATTTACCAACAGATGATCAGTTTGGTGTTTTACAGATAATTTGGTTCTGTGACGTCCAGAGAACAGAAACCAGAACAGAAACTATCTGGAAGTTTTCTATTCTTCATAAAAGTCAAAATATACATTTGCTGCCTAATTTTTTACTCGTTTTAAATAATTCTATAGCAATACATTTATGTATACCTCCTTAGAACCTCCATCTTCATTTGACAACATTGTTTCAGAGGAACCAGATCAAGTTTCATTTAAACAAAACAAATTTTTATGTTTTGAACTGTTTATTATTAAAAATAATGTTTTTATATTTCTGTTGATCCTAAAGAGCTGTGGGAACTGAAAAAGAAAAAAACTTGTGACTCAACAGGATAAACCCTGGGGGGGACAACACTCTGGGTCCAGCAGGGGGCAGCAGAGGAGACCTGAGTTACCTCTGATGTTCACAGAGTCGGGACTTTTCAATAAAAGATTAATGTGTTTTTGTTGTTTGTCAGAGTTTGAACAAGTTTTGAATTCAGCTGAAACTTTTTTATTAATTGTGAGCTTAAAGGTTAGCATGATGTTTTCTACCTGAGCTGTTTTTAGGGGCTTCAGGAGACTGGTTTGACATGAAGGGACTTCCTGTGTGACCACTTCCTGTCTGACCACTTCCTGTCTGACCACTTCCTGTCTGGCCACTTCCTGTCTGACGGCAGAAACGTGATGAAATAAAGTCTCCTGCTGCTGCATCAAAAATTCAAGTCATTTTTTCATTCTTTATCCAAAATAAGCCCAAAGCTAAAATCCAAGTCAGAAATGAAGATCCTGTTAGAGAAAATGTCCAGTTTTACTGACTCTTTAACACTGAATCATGTCCAAACACCACAGAACAGACCAATCATCAGCTGAGATCAGAAGCTTTGGGTTTACAGCCGACTCAGTGATCCTGATCCAAACATCTCAATGTTTGTCTTCATTCTGTCCTCCTCAATCAGGGCAGCTGTGGCTACAGTGTAGCTTAGCACCATCAGTGGGTGATTGACTGTAGTGTAAAGAGCTTTGGGGGTCTCCATGGGGCTTGATYAACACAAAGATGTGAATAAAAATCTATTTTCCTGTTTCAGCTCTGCTGCAAATGAAACAAAGGTTTCCTCTCCAACACAGACACGAAGGTTCAAGGCTTCAGTTGAAACGTTTCGTGTTCACACTTGTCTGTTTCTGAAATTCCTGTTCTGTTTGCTTTGGCTCTGACTTTGTTTGTGAAAACTTTTTTATTTGAGCTTGTGTGTTTGTGACACACTGCTGGCATATCTCCAGGTACACAGGTGCTACCATTTCATACCCAGATCCCTGAGCCAGTGGGCCCAGATTTAATCTGAACAAGTCCACCCACTGACCACTGTAAACTATCAGCTGTCAGGACCCACCTGACCTGCAGGTACAGAGACACTCCAAGGAGGGTTTGAAGAGACTCTAGTGAAGTCCTCTGAACGACCTGCAGAAGGTTCACAGCATGCTCCTCAGCTGCCTCTGGCTGGGAGTTTGTGAAATCTTATCTTAATGCTGTTAAATTTTAGCATGGGAACATCAGATGAGACCACGAGTCCATGGAAGAACTTGTGTAGAGACCTGAAAACTGTTCAGGAAACAAATGAACTGAACAACTGACACATCTCTGATCCAGCTGCTGACAATCAACAAGCAGCTGGGAAAATCTTCAAAATCTCAAGTCAGGAGCTTTTAGCAGGGATTTCAGTCCAGCTTGTCTAAGAACATGAAGTGTTTCTCACAGCCCAATGTACCAGTTYCACTGATAAAACCCAGTGACGCCAGAACCAGGTTAGGTTTCTGTGAAATTATTACCACTTCCTGTATGTTCCAACACAAGTGTGTCAAATATCTGAGCCTGAAACCACTTCTTATTTACTAACAGACACGGCCACAGAGTACAGAGCCAGAATCAGATCACAAAGGTGGGTCAGAACCAGTTCTGCACAACAAGATTAACATCCTATAGAAGGACAGGGAGTCTCACTCATTCTACTCAGATTCTGGGTTCAGGGACCACAGTGCATCC
>NW_013953348.1:84598-88856 GCF_001266775.1 Austrofundulus limnaeus
CAGGGAACACAGTGTGTCCAGGGAACACAGTGCATCCAGGGACCACAGTGTGTTCCGGGACCACAGTGCATCCAGGGAACACAGTGCATCTAGGGACCACAGTGCATCCAGGGAACACAGTGTGTCCCGGGAACACAGTGCATCTAGGGACCACAGTGCGTCCAGGGAACACAGTGTGTCCAGGGAACACAGTGCATCTAGGGACCACAGTGCATCCAGGGAACACAGTGCGTCCAGGGAACACAGTGTGTCCAGAGACCACAGTGTGTCCTGGGACCACAGTGTGTCCCGGGACCACAGTGCATACAGGGAACACAGTGTGTCCAGAGACCACAGTGTGTCCTGGGACCACAGTGTGTCCTGGGACCACAGTGCATACAGGGAACACAGTGCATCCAGGGAACACAGTGCGCCCAGGGAACACAGTGCGTCCAGGGAACACAGTGCATCCAGGGAACACAGTGCGTCCAGGGTACACAGTGCGTCCAGGGAACACAGTGTGTCCCGGGACCACAGTGCATCCAGGGAACACAGTGTGTCCCGGGACCACAGTGCATCCAGGGAACACAGTACATCCAGGGAACACAGTGCATCCAGGGAACACAGTGCGTCCAGGGAACACAGTGCACCCAGGGAACACAGTGCGTCCAGGGAACACAGTGCATCCAGGGAACACAGTGCGTCCAGGGAACACAGTGCATCCAGGGAACACAGTGCATCCAGGGAACACAGTGTGTCCCGGGACCACAGTGCATCCAGGGAACACAGTGCGTCCAGGGAAAACAGTGTGTCCAGGGACCACAGTGCGTCCAGGGACCACAGTGTGTCCCAGGACCACAGTGCGTCCAGGGACCACAGTGCGTCCAGGGAACACAGTGTGTCCAGGGAACACAGTGTGTCCAGGGAACACAGTGCGACCAGGGACCACAGTGCGTCCAGGGACCACAGTGCGTCCAGGAAACACAGTGCATCCAGGGAACACAGTGTGCCCAGAGACCACAGTGTGTCCAGGTACCACAGTGCATTCAGGGAACACAGTGTGTCCCAGGACCACAATGTGTCCAGAGACCACAGTGCGTCCAGGAAACACAGTGCGTCCAGGGAACACAGTGTGTCCAGGGACCATGGTGCATCTAGGGAACACAGTGTGTTCCGGGACCACAGTGTGTCCAGGGACCACAGTGTGTCCCGGGACCACAGTGTGTCCAGGGAACACAGTGTGTCCAGGTACCACAGTGTGTCCAGGGACCACAGTGTGTCCNGTCCAGGGAACACAGTGTGTCCAGGTACCACAGTGTGTCCAGGGACCACAGTGTGTCCTGGGAACACAGTGTGTCCAGGGACCACAGTGTGTCCAGAGACCACAGTGCATCCAGGGAACACAGTGTGTCCAGAGACCACAGTGCATCCAGGGACCACAGTGCATCCAGGGACCACAGTGTGTCCAGGGACCATGGTGCATCCATGTGTCCTACCTGTTAGCTGCGATGTAGCCCATGAACAGGATGCTGGCGTACATGTTGAGGTAGAAGGCGGAGGCTCCAAAGCTGCAGTAGGTCTGCCGGATGAAGCTGGTCTTGCTGGCGTAGTTCAGAATGCGCAGGGGCAGGCAGAGACTGATGAGGAAGTCTGAGGCCGCCAGGTTCTTCAGGTAGATGGTGACGCTGCTGGATGCCAGGGGCTGAGCTGAGCAGAAGTAAACCCTCAGTGTGAAGCTGTTGAGGAACAATCCCACCTGAGGGGACAGCAAGGAGGGCTCAGACTTATTCAACCCAACACGTGTCAGATCAATCTGAGGACTCACCAGGAAGATGAAACTGTAGATGACGATGAAGAAAATGTGGGCGGAGTTGTTCACGGGTTCATCACAGGAAGTGGAATTATTGTCCGTCATTATTCCCAGCTGGCTGGTGCTCAGAGTGGGCTTCATGTCTCCGAGGTGAGGGGTGTCTCTGGAGGACAAGTTACTCTGATGTTAGCAACACACAAACAGCTGACTGCTGAACAGAAAGTGACCTGTGACTACAACTCAGAGGCTCTGCTGAAGACTAAAGTCTGATTTCAAACTTTAGTTCAGTGGATCAGTGGTCAGCACTGTTCCCACAAAAACAGAATCCGTTCCAGTTCCTYCTGCTGGACCAGGAGAACCCTCAAAGATCCAGCTTGAAGGAATTTAAGAGGTTCTGTTAGAAGAGACAAACAATTTTTTGTCCTGAGTCCAGTTTAACACCACGGTCAGTTTAACGAGCTGCTGACCCTTCATCGGTGCTGATAMCTCCAGACAGAACATCAACTACAGATGGTCGATATCAGCTAAAGAGCTCCTGTCCGTCTGTTTCATGTTGGTGGGCAACATTCAGGAAACTGTCACGTGGAAAAATGAGTCTCTGGTTGGTTGACGCAATGTGTCAAGCAGCAAAAGTTCAGATTTTTGAACTCAAGCGTCGGATGCTTTGGACGCACCACATGCACGGAAAACGTTCAACCGCATCTACCGCTTCACACCGCACCGCGCTCAACGAACCTGACGCACTGTGAGACCCCTAGAGGTGCGTCCACCAAAGACTTTACATGTAAACCAGCTGCTCCTGCAGCTCAAAACGTGTTCGATGTGAACGTAGAATAAAACCCAACAGTGACAACAGGTCTAAAGTAAAACTATGAAGTAGACAAAGACTGAAAACAGAACAACTAAACCAGAACCATGTCTGGGTTCCTTCTACTTTTAACCACTTCCTTTAGCTTCAGACACAACTTTAGCTTTTTATTCCTCAAAAGACAAACTACAACTTAAATTTTCTTCAGAAGTAAAGAAAATAAATGTTAAAAACTAAACTGATGAATCCAAAAGGTTCAGGTTCAATGTGTGGGATTTAAAGACAAACTAGAAGAAATGAGTCCTTCATCAGAKGCACAGAGTGGACTCAGTTCTACAGAACCGGGTCCAGAATGAAGAGGAAACCAAAGAGACGGTTCTGTGGTTTCTGCACCTGTTCCATTAGAAAGATCTGTAAAACTCTGAGGAATCATTGGACGGCTTTGAAGCTGAGGTAGAAAGTCTCTGGAGGTACAGATTAAAACTGAACCAAGAAGAAGAACCCCCCACTGAGGGGAACCTGGGTCTGAGGGGTCTGAAAGACCTTTAGGGGCTTTAGTCTGATCCCACAGCAGAGGTTCTGTTCAGATCAAACTGGACTAATGAGCAGGGCTTCCTGCAGGACCAGGACTTCCTGGTCCTTTAATTAAACCCAGTCTACACCATCAGACCAACATGTCCCCACAAGGACAGAAGGACAAGAAAGAGACAGTTCAACAAGACTCCAGACCCAGACCCAGACCTGGTCTTCAGTCAGGGAGCAAATCTGAACAACAGAACAAGAAACACAAACATAATCCCTGAAGGATCAGCATCCTGGTTCTTTGTAAACCCAGCAGGACCCCTCAGACTGACAGGACCCCTCCGTTTGAGGAGACCTGTCAGACTGAGAGGTTCTGTCAGTCTGAGGGGTCTGACAGGTCTCCTCAGTCTGACAGGACCCTTCAGAGTCCATCCTAAATAAACCACAACAGAGGTCTCAGGTTCCAGCACTGAGCCTGATARCCAGTCAGTTTCACACCATCAGACATGTGACTAAAACATCTCTGTAGGCCTGACTAACCAAGACCTTGATGACTACCAGGAGGGGGTCCTGCAGGACTCACCTGTTCCTTGTAAAGCCAGCAGGTGAGAAGTTGTGAAGCTGCAGTGGAGCAGGGTTACCTGCAGGACTCACCTGTCTGCTGATGTGTGTCTGTCTTCCTGCTGAGCCGGGCTCAAATGAGGAAGAGTTGAGGCTGTGAGGGGGAGGAGGAAGAAGAGCTGCCGAACTGTGCTGATGTGCAGCAGCAGCAGCAGCAGCAGCAGCAGCAGCAGCAGAGCCGCAGCTCCTTTGCAAGTCAAAACCTCTCCTGACTTCCTGTTAAAAGTTCCACAGAACAGATTGTTTACGAGCTGCTGAGGGAAAATCAGCCAGGTGTGTTCCACAGCACCGAGATCACCTGCTGCTCATCACAAACAACAAGCATGGAGCCCAAACAAACAGCATGTTCCGTGTTCCGTACATGTTCCATGTTCCTTACATGTTCCATGTTCCATGTTCCATACATGTTCCATGTTTCATACATGTTCCATGTTCCATACATGTTCCATGTTCCATACATGTTCCATGCATGTTCCATGTTCCATACATGTTCCATTCATGTTCCATGTTCCATACAT
>NW_013953348.1:91493-94293 GCF_001266775.1 Austrofundulus limnaeus
CATGTTCCATGTTCCATACATGTTCCATCCATGTTCCATGTTCCATACATGTTCCATTCATGTTCCATGTTCCATACATGTTCCATGTTTCATTCATGTTCCATACATGTTCCATACATGTTCCATACATGTTCCATGTTCCATACATGTTCTATACATGTTCCATGTTCCATACATGTTCCATGTTACATGTTCCATCCATGTTCCATGTTCCATACATGTTCCATCCATGTTCCATGTTCCATACATGTTCCATTCATGTTCCATGTTCCATACATGTTCCATGTTTCATTCATGTTCCATACATGTTCCATACGTGTTCCATACATGTTCCATACATGCTCCATACATGCTCCATGTTCTGACAGCTGTACTTTGGTCACAGAAAACTGTCAGCTTGGTGCAGACTAAAGCTGTGGATCAAAAAGGAACTGACTGTGGTTCTTTATTTCAAAACAAAGTGCTGACAGATTACCAAACCTACAGGAACCAGGTCTAGACCACACCAGACTAGACTGGCTGAAAACACAATTGGAGGAGACACTGAATATTAAGAGAAGCTGAAAACTGAAGGGACACACACCTGAYGGAAATGAGCAGGAAGGGGAGGAGTCAGAAGAACAGGTAGACACTGAGGAAGACAAAGACTGTGGAGCTGAACACAGAGGAGATCATGTAAGACAGACATATAACTCAAAACCTACAAATACAAAGTGCTGAGTCCTGATGGGACCTGATGTAACCTGATGGGACCTGATGGGACCTGATGGGATCTGATGGGACCTGATGGAACCTGATATATCCTGAAGGTACCTGATGGGACCTGATGTAACCTGATGGGACCTGATGTAACCACTCTGGAGCTGCCCATGCTGAGAGGCACTGAGCAGGAGTGGGCAAACTTATTGCCCCCCATCTCAGTCCCTGTACGTTGGGGTTCACCCCGGTGAACAATTCAATTCAAATTCAAAAATACTTTATTGATCCCAGAGGGAAATTAGGTAGGTTGGGTAGCCTCCCTCCACCTACGGGTGGGGGGACGGGTCCTGACTGTTGTTTGTGCCTATGAGCCTAACAACAGTTCAGATTACCACCCTTTCTGGAGTCCTTGGAGGAGGTGCTGGAGAGCGCTCCTAACAGGGACTCCCTCGTTCTGCTGGGGGACTTCAACGCTCATGTGGGTTAATGACAGTGAGACCTGGAGAGGTGTGGTTGGGAGCAACGCCCTCCTGATCTGAACCTGAGCGGTGTTTTGTTATTGGACTTCTATGCTCATCATGGATTGTCCATAACAAACACCATGTTCAAACATAAAGGTGTCCAGATGTGCTCTTGGCACCAGGACATCCTAGGCTGCAGTTTGATGATCGACTTTGTTGTTGTTTCATCTGATCTGTGGCTGCATGTTTTGGACACTCAGGTGAAGAGAGGGGCGGAGCTGTCAACTGACCACTACCTGGTGGTGAGTTGGCTCCGATGGTGGGGAGGATGATGGTCAGACCTGGCAGACCCAAACATATAGTGAGGGTCTCCTGGGAACATCTGTCAGAGTCTCCTGTCATTATGGTGACATTCCAGAGTTCAAAAGAGGACAAATTGTTGGTGCACGTCTTGCTGGAGCATCTGTGACCAAGACAGCAAGACTTTGTGATGTATCAYGAGCCACAGTATCCAGGGTAATGTCAGCATACCACCAAGAAGGACCAACCACATCCAACAGGATTAACTGTGGACGCAACAGGAAGCTGTCTGAAAGAGATGTTCAGGTCTAAAACCAGCTGTTTCACTTCCATTGTCTAACACCTGTATGTGTTTCTGTATAAACAGTTGTGGTTCTATTTGAACATATGTGTTTCTGTCTAACAGTATGTGTTGTTATAGTTCTGCAGATTTCTCACTTGTGTAACACATCACCTCTCTCTCCAACAAAGCCCAGTTTTCTGTCCTCGTCTATGAAGGTCTTGTTTCAGAAGGCTGTTTTGTGTCTGCAGCATCTATGTTTTTATGTTAGACACACACAAAACCATAGTGGGGTTTGGATCCCAGCTTGAAGCACATCTGGTCTGGATTATTATGTGTTGAGTTGAAAATGAACAAGAATCCTAACCTGAACAGAACTAAGTGTCTGCTGCTGCCCTCTAGTGGTTGTAATGTACGAGTACAGATCYGTGACTGTTCCAGGTCTCGTCCACCAGGTGGCAGGACACTGACTTGTTTTCACAGGTTCTGACTGAACAAATGAACTTTATTGAATCCAGCAGAATGAAACCCACAACAGGACATGTTGCCTCTGGGAAACAGCATCTGTTCTAAGTTCTGYTTCTTGTTTGCTGGGTCCAGTTTGTTACCTCAGAACAACAAACCTGATCAGCTGTTCTGAACATCCACAGGAGCCTGCAGAGGCTCAGGTTTCACTTCCATGTCCTCCCACTTCCTCTTCCTGTTTCCTTTCAAAATAAATTACAGCAGAGCTGCTTTTATTTACATAAAATACTTTGAATCATTTTATGTTTTATTGAACAGATAATCTTTATATTAATATTACCAACTGTACAAATCCTGTTTATCTTTCCAGGCTTTCTATGGCAACTGTTCTGAATATATTAAACCAAACTAAAACTACATCAGAGCTGCTTTTATTTACAGAAACACGTTATATTCTTTCATTTTATTCACACAATCCTCACATTCTGTCGTCATTTTAAATCAGTCAACAAAGGAAAAACTTTATTAACTTTCTGTTTGCAGGGCAACTGAAGAACCGTCAAAAAGTCCAGAGAACTTCAGGTTGGTTGTTGAC
>NW_013953348.1:94958-97635 GCF_001266775.1 Austrofundulus limnaeus
CTGTCTCCTCAGTCCTTATCTCCTCTCCTGTCTCCTCAGTCCTTATCTCCTCTCCTGTCTCCTCAGTCCTTATCTCCTCTCCTGTCTCCTCAGTCCTTATCTCCTCTCCTGTCTCCTCAGTCCTTATCTCCTCTTCTGTCTCCTCAGTCCTTATCTCCTCTCCTGTGTCCTGCGTCCTCCCCTCCTAGATGTTGCTGAGACTCTGAGCCGTGGTCAGGGATCTCCTCTTTGTCTTCCTTGACAGTTTCCTCAGCAGTGACTCTCTGAAGGTCCGACACATCAGAAAGTAGATTATGGGGTCGAGGCAGACGTTCAGCGCAGACAGGAACAGCGTCCCCTCCTTGATCTGGAAAAGCAGGAACCTGGTGTCCTCGCTGAAGCCTGACCTCGACATCTGGCTCAGAGTGAAGGGCACGCGACAAACGTGGTATGGGACGAAGCAGATGAAGAACACCGCCAGGATGCTGAAGATGCTACGGTTGGATCMGCGGCAGATGTCGCCGTTGTCTTGGCGCACGCGGCGGTATGACTTCCACACCTGGTGGGCAATGGACGTGTAGGAGTAGGCCACAAAGACCATCGTCACCCAGAACAGAGACACACTGAAGAGGGAAGACACCTGGTGCCACTGCTTGCCCAGCTCACTCTTCAGATTCATGCACTTCAGGCCTTCCCTCYCATTGTCTGGCCAGTGAGTTAAGATGACGTTGGGTAGGCAGCACAGGAGGAGGAGCCCCCAGGTGAGACATGCCAGCACCCGTGCATATTTAGACCTCTGCATCAGCTGCAGCAGGGACACCCTGTTGTATCTGGACCAGCAGGAGGAGGTGGCAAATGTTGGAGACTGGTGGACCACCTTAACGTAGCGCTCGAGGCTGATAAAGCCGATGAAGAGAATCCCGACGTACATGGAGAAGTAGAAGAGCACGGCAGTGTAGCGGCAGATGATCGCTTGGAGGTACCAGCCCCCAAATCCCATGTTAGCCACCACTTTGAAGGGGTAGGATGACAGCATGAGGAGGTCAGCAACCACCATYTTCTTCAGGTAGACCACCAGACCTGAATCCGCAGGCACCCTGAAGAAGATCCAAGCAGCCAGGCAGTTGAGACACAGACCCACCACGAAGATGATGAGGTAGAGTGGGGGCAGGACCTGCATGGTGAACATGTTTTTGAAGTCTGATTGGTTGGTGGGGATTTGGGAGGTYTTCAGATGAGCCATACCTGAAAACAAAAAACACCAGAGGACCAAATAAATCCAATAATCCAGATGATTCTGTGTTCAAGTACCATGTCTACAAAACACATTGTTTCATTCAAGGGGGCCATGGGACTGGACTGGACTYCATGGATCATGGGGCGGATTACAACCTGCATTCAGTCTTGTGGGCCAGCTGGTCTCTGTAGAACCAAGGAGCTGGGTCAAAGTTCTGTTGCCARTAACCTGAATTTTGCTACTTTTAGCTAGTGTTTCAATATTTTCAGCTTCCTGTACTTCAGATAAAGTTTAGCTATTTTACTTARCTCTGTGCTTATTTCAGATCTTAGTTAGCTTGTTGCTACTTTCTAATGAYAACTTTGCTTCTTTTATGGATTGTTCTGCTTGTTTGAGTTTATTACCGGGGGTGGGGCTTTAGCAATGTGCAAGTYACACCTTTGATCTCTTTTTGTCATCCTTAGTAGAAGGCAGCCTGTGACCTGTGATGGTCCTGGTGTTCCAGTGTGAACACGACTGGTGTTCCAGTGTGACCACGACTGGTGTTCCAGTGTGACCACGACTGGTGTTCCAGTGTGACCACGACTGGTGTTCCAGTGTGAGCACGACTGGTGTTCCAGTGTGAGCTACGACTGGTGTTCCAGTGTGAGCACAAGTGGTGTTCCAGTGTGAGCACGACTGGTGTTCCAGTGTGAGCACAACTCCTACACTGGGTTTGCTCTTTGACTCATTGCTTTAATCTTTAGTTACTCAGTGCTGCTTCCACTCATTCAGGAATGTTTGAGAAATGCTAGAATCTGGAGCTGTCCAAAWCATCTGAACTATAATCTGTGTTAATCCATCTCCAGTAAAACTGAGTGAGGTCCAACATCACATGGTCCCTGTTAGAGCCTGAAGAATCAGCAGGTAAAACCAGGGTCCAGGTTCTGCCTGCGGGGTCTCCTCCTCACTCAGAAAATGTAGTTGTTCTTACAGCTCACATCAACAAATAAACACAGAGAGGTTTCCTTCTCGTCTAAAGTCCAACCTTTCATGTTCAGGAGCTGAAAGCTGTGTTTACAGCTCTTCACCGTTTCATCCTGGTCCAGAACACAAGACCCGGCTTCAGTCCTCTGTCCTGTAAAAACAGGACGGAGGACACAGGACAGGATGGAGGACGACTCCTGGCTGCTGCCTGGTTTCCTTTTCACAACAAGTTATTTCTGGGCTTCAAACCTGACTTCTGCTGATTGTTTCTGTTGTTAACCTCAGAAAAACACCCAGACGTGGGTTTGTACCAACTTAAAGACTTCTGAGGTTTACAGGAAGAGAGAACATGTTTCATCTAGTCCTGAAACAAACAGAGTCAAGACTTGTCTAGTCCTGAAACAAACAGAGTCAAGACTTGTCTAGTCCTGAAACAAACAGCGAGTCAAGACTTGTCTAGTCCTGAAACAAACAACAAGTCAAGACTTGTCTAGT
>NW_013953348.1:100722-104179 GCF_001266775.1 Austrofundulus limnaeus
TATTATTGTTGTTATTATTATTATTGTTATTATTATTATTGTTATTATTATTATTATTGTTGTTATTATTATTATTGTTATTATTATTATTGTTATTATTATTATTGTTGTTGTTATTATTATTATTGTTGTTATTATTATTATTGTTATTATTATTATTGTTATTATTATTATTGTTGTTGTTATTATTATTATTGTTATTATTATTATTGTTATTATTATTATTGTTATTATTATTATTGTTGTTGTTATTATTATTATTGTTATTATTATTGTTGTTATTATTATTATTGTTATTATTATTATTGTTGTTATTATTATTATTGTTGTTATTATTATTATTGTTATTATTATTGTTGTTGTTGTTATTATTATGTGGTGTATGCCAATATAAATGGACCATCTTTCATATTAGGCTACTTATGAAATGACAACACAATGTTTGTGTGTCAGGAAACATATTTTTACTGTGTCCCTGAACGCAGCACCAGTCCAGCTCCTTCTACAGGAGGACAGGAGCGCTCCTGTCTCTCTGCACCTCAGCTTAACTTTCAAAAGCTGAGCTTCAAAAACTAAATAAAGCTTTTTCAACAAATACACAACTCCAGCTGCAGCACATGAAGAAAAAGCTACTTTGTGCCTAAAATAAGGTCCTGATGTAGAAACGTTATTCTATTAAAATCAAATTATTTTAATTCAGACTTGTCCATGTAAACATTGAACAGTCTGTACAGAAATGACAATAATTAGCTAAGTGGTGGCCACAGTCGTGTTATTACCTCGTGGTCATGTGATTTTTTATTCCATGTCACCAGACAGGCTGCGTAAACATGAAACGAGTTAAAAGCTTTAAATTTGTTGCAGGTGAAGATTTCCATTCAGGTGCTACCATCAGCCAAGGTGTGTTCAGGGTCTCTGCTGACCTACCTGAGCACCCCCCCGGTCCAGACCCCTGATTTAACCTGACGGGGCCCCTCAGTGGCCCCTGATTAAAGCCATCACACAGACAGAAGTACAAACAGACTCTAGTGTTTTTGTTGTTGTTTTTCATTTATTTTTTCATCCTGCTGTTTCTGCGATGAAGTTTTTCTACATGAAGCATTTTTACATGAAAGTTCTAATAGAAGGTGCAAACATCAGCAACACAAAGAAAGTCCTGAACACACCACACCCACAGTCCTGCTGATCCCAGCTGGGTCAGCACCAACAGCGCCCCCTACAGACCCCCAAACTGTTTTCAGACATCCCAGTCTGAGCCTCAGGAACCTGCTGCCTTCAGGTGACACCTTTACCTGCAGGAAAAAACAGTTCTGCAGGGCTGCCTTCACTGCCTCCARGTAAAGTCGGTAAAAATCACGTTCAGTTTCAAAACTGTCAGTTTAGGAATATTTAAATGACTTTTATTTTGAAAGAACAGACCTGTCAGTGCAAAACTAAAGATTAAGAACAGACGAGAAAATAAAACAAGAGGAACTCGTTTTTTAAATCTGTCTTCCTTTTTACTAATTCAATCTTTTAGTTTTCCTTCGTTTTACATTTCCAACGTCAGATAAATAAGAGAAACAGAACAGAAATAAAGGTATTTGTAGTAAAAACTGTCAGTTGACCTTGTAAATTTCTGTTTTCACTGTTTTTCCTCCGAACAGAACCTCAGCAGGTTTCTGACCTGAAGCAGGAGGGTTCTGTGGTCACCTGCAGGCAGCACACCTGTGGACCTGAAACTGGGTCTGAAGCTGGTTCTGTTCATCCTGAAGCAGCAGGAGAAGACAACGATGTGACAGAAGACACACTGTTTCAAACATTCAGGACAGGAAACCTGCTTCCTGCTGGTCTCCACAGTCCTCCTGGTCCAACAAAAACTCCAGTGGAAGACTTCCTCAGAGGCAGAACGGTGGKTTGTGATTGGTTCATTTGTTTGCTGCCATCAGTCCATCGATCCGTTTGCCTTTAAGCAGAAAAATATTTAAAAAACACACCTGGGATGGAGCATCCAGACAGACCCTCCTTGGCCCCACCCACTAAACACCTGGGCTTCAACGTCCAGTCGAAGACAGACCCTTGGCCCCACCCACTTTGACATCTTTTAGGTTGAGGGACAAAATGTTTCAGAAGTGATTATTTCTGTGTTCATGCAACAAAACAAGCTCAGATTTAAACATCTGCTCATGTCTTCAGGTTTTTTCTGTTGGCTGACAGGAGGTCAACGAGTTTCCAAAAACCCTCTAATCTGCGTCCAGGAACAGAACAATCTGTAGTTTCTGCTGGTTTTTAATTTAAACTTTAACACAAAGTTTCATTCTAGATATTTAAGACTGGTAAGACTAAACTCTTTATCATGTCTGATTGTTTTTCTGCATTTAAAAAATAATCATTTCTCTAAAGACTGAAAAGTTTGAACTTATTTCAGGCTTCAGACCTAAAACATGAAAATTAAAATTATATTTTAATAGAATAATCTKTGATTTCTGAGTAGCAAACCCAAACCCAAATGTTAAAACCTGGTTCTGAAGGCTTGGGCTTGTGGTGATGGAGGCAGTGACGGCTCGTGGAAAAGAAGAAGTGTTGGAGAGGGCAGTGCAGCAACTCTGTCTGAACCTTATGAGTTCTACCAAAACAACCGGGTCAGAACTTTACCTTTTATTGGACAAAACTACTGGAAACAGATAAAGTCATCTTATTTACTTTATATTCAAACATTTTTCAGTTAAAATCTTTTCTGGTTTGTCCGATCTGTATTTGTTTAATGTTTCTTACTCTGACTTTTATTTTGAAAGTCAGCAGGAAGTGTTTTTATTGGCTCATGAAGTTCAGACGGTGTCGGACTTGAATAACTTGTTTTTAGGGCAGTGTTAAACCTTTTACCACAGCCTCCCATCAGCCCGCACCTGAACGCACCACAAAGGACCAATCACAGCGCTCTCTGAGCTGATGACATCATCTGGATCCCAAATCTGAGCGGACAACCTTCCCTGCCAAATAAATGACTGACATTTTGTGGTCTTATTGTTTGTTGAAACACAAAAAATGCACCAATCAGAGCTCAGCARTCAGATCATCTTATAACAGTCAAAATAAAACAGTCACGTTATTAAAATGATGCTAACATGGAGTGCTGAAGTAACACAACTCATATGATTTACCACAGATACCTCAGGTGAGTGGGCGGGGCTTCTTTCAGTCCTATTCACACCGGATCAGAGTTACACAACTCTGCTGTTAGTTTAAATAAATCATTACAACTCTGACTGTCTGCAGAAACCAGTGTACTTTCAGATGATAAATCATGCAACATGTCAGCCTACAACGTGTCAGAACAGAGACACGTGAGAGGATCCTAAACGCAGCAGAGACACATGAGAGGATCCTGAACGCAGCACAGTCACATGAGAGGATCCTGAACGCAGCAGAGACACGTGAGAGGATCCTGAACGCAGCAGAGACACGTGAGAGGATCCTG
>NW_013953348.1:105746-108518 GCF_001266775.1 Austrofundulus limnaeus
GTATATCTACTGATGTAATTTAAAATTATTTGAACAAAGGTAAAAATAAAACCTTTAGAAGCAAGTCTACATAAATATTTATTTCCATGTTCAAATTGAACATTAATCTTTCAGTTAAACAAACTTAACGTAAACACTACTTTGAATTTAGTTTCCTTCTTTTCTCCTGCCTGTTGTGCACACATTGTTCACACTCTGAATACAGTCCTAATGTTTGACCATCTCTGTCTTAGTTTTAAAGTTGTCTTGCAATAATTTACAATATTTGTCTGGCTTGGTCCTGTGTGACTGTGTTCTTGTTTTTGTGACTTTGGGGGACTTTTTCGTGCCCACTGGAACGCTGGGCCCGGGTCTCCTCACTGGAACTTAGACTTTATGAGTCAGAACATCACTTCAAGTGGTTCTGATTGAGGTCTAATGCTTCACCTCCACAGAACAAATGTTTAGTGATCATAATTTATCAGATTTAAAAACTTTGCCCCCTGGTGTTCAAAATGGGGAAGTACATTTGCTTAACAGATAAATGTAAGCTTCTCTGTAGCAATAGAAAAAAATAACTTCAAATAATTTCTTTTATCCTGTTTGTAAACTTTGTATTAAAAGCTTTTTATAAGTGTAGAGAATGGAGTAAATCAGTTACTATTTGAGCATGAATTTGTGCTCCTTTCATTTTCTCAAATATAAATAAAACAATAGATTTTATTCTGAGATGTCAAAACAAAAGACAAGTTTACCAACTAATAAAAACAATCTACAATTATCTGAATAATTTCTGTTGAATTTCAAGATATCCAGTTTTATGCTGATAGTAATATTCTCATAGCCTGGTTAAAACCGGACCCTTGTCTTTTGCTTTGCTTTATACAAGGGTCTGCACTCTCAGCTACAGAGAAGTGATTCTTGCTGGAGGCGTGGCCTCTGCTGAAGTTTAAAATGATTGGATCAGTTGGCTGCAGTGTATGTGCATGCTAGCTCTGCTGTGAAGGAGGCTAAGCTAATAAGCTAACCAGAAATTGCGTGAGCTGTAAACAACCCTACTGAGAGAGAAGTACCGATCCGAACGAGACGACTAAATGAGAGCTGCTGCTTTGTCAGACTAATTTAATTTAATTTGAAGCCTTATCAACACAGACTGGCTTCATTCACTTCCTCCACTGCTGTATGATAAAATAACTAGCAGACACTGCGCAGAGCATCGACGTAATTCAAAACTCCTCCTTCTGTTCTCTGATTGGCCTGAATGAAATCTTTCTGAAGAATTCCTTGTCTGTGGGAGGAGTCCCAGACGGAGCGGTGAAGGAAACTAGAYWTGAGCGGAGCTGCGTAGGAAGGTGAGGACCAGGCTAGTGTTGTTACAACACATTAATCAGAACAAACATCAGAGTTAGGACAAAAYGCTTTGGGTCATTTTGATGGCAGTAAAAGGATTAAAGTTGGTTTGACGTATTTCTGCCTACAGCCAAAATAAGTCCTGATAATTTTTAAAAATATGAATCTCTGACCTCTAGTTTTCCCTTCCTTTCAGATGAAGAGTTCTGTTGAGACYTCAAACCTTGAAGATGATTTTCAGAGAAATGAGCTGAGAGCATAAACTGTGAGGAAAGATAAAAATCACTCTGATGACGATTGTGACTCTTTGTAATCAGGGTAACATACCGTTAGGGTCATTTCACGCTGCATCAAAGACAGTCAGCTATAAGAAGGTGACTCTGATCCTCTCATGTGTGACACCATGAAACAGGTTAGCTAACAGACCTCATTCAGAGGAGACAGTCTGGTTCTGAACAGAAGACTTTCTGGACTTGTTCCCTTCTAGGCTTTTTGTTTTTAAATCGGCAGTGTCTGTGAATYAACCTACAACAACCCATAAAAACTCAACAAAAATCAAACAGGATGCAGCAGCTAAAGAAGACAAAACAGAGACTCTGCTCCTCCTGATTGGACGGAACAACAGGAAGAAGAAGAAGCACAGCGTGTGAAAAGTGCGAACGTTTCAGCATTCATTAAGAAAGGACAGGAAGTGAAATTTCTAAATGGCTTAAAGCTTTAGAGTTCTCAGCGCTCGCTTGACTCGGCAAACATTTTGTCATGTTTGTGAAGGATATGATGATTACAATGTGTTGATGAAGAGTAGGTGTGCTAGCCTCCTGGCACCATCTCAGCAGGACTTTTTGCATAAAATGTAAATCTCCATCATCGTTGTCCTGATTATTTTTATTTTCAAGCAAACTCCTCCCCCTCGTTCGTCCCCTGCCGACTTCAAATATTTCTTCACAAGCAAGAAGAATTTTTCCCCAATTTTTAAGCTTCTTTTTACTTTGTTTTCTTTGTCGTTGTTGGTGGTTGTTGTTGTTGAGTGGTTGTAGTTGCTGAGCAGAAGGAGAGTAAAATGGGAGTTCTCCTCCTTCTCAACCTCCTCCTGCGGGGGTTGCTGCAGGCTACGACCCCTCCCGCTCTGTGGAGGAGTCGGCGCCCCGCCGCACCGGTCGGTCCAGGCTCCTGGCTCGGCCGCTGTTCAGCGTCGGGCTTCGTGACGACTTCAGCAGCTTCTCCTCGAGCTCGTGCAGGGATGGCTCCTTGTACATGCAGACTACAGAGGAGGAAAACAACTTTAATACCTTCATGAGCTCCTGATGTTTCTTCTGATGCATACTTCACATTTACAGCATGTCTCACTGTGTGGATGCTATGCCTTCAACTCACTCCCACGTTTAGAAAAAGTATTGTTTGTTTACTTCTAATAAAAGAGTCTTACATGTAAGATACAAAGTA
>NW_013953348.1:110682-112790 GCF_001266775.1 Austrofundulus limnaeus
GCATTATGGGATTTGCTGGGCCGGGAAGGGTCCATCAGACCTGTCCTTCGATTCGGGCCAAAGGAAGGACGTATTTGTCGGACGCATCGGAGGAGTCTTCCGTTTTGGACGTCCTTCGTCGCGGCGCTGTGACGTATGCAGCCGACAAATTCGACCTTCGGAGGACCCGTCCTGCCGTTTTGGACACAGCCTTAGAGCTTCATCTTGTCCTCAGAGGAAGTTCCTGCAGGACGACCGGCTCACCGCTGACCTTCAAACCCTCAAACTTTATTGTCCTGATTGCAGTGGACAACAAGAGGGACAGGACACCTCTGAATGACCCAACTGTCCCCAGCTCGGTGCATTGATCCGACTGCTTTTTACTAAATTACTTTTTGTTTGGAGAAATAATAAAATATCAGTTCAGGGTAAAATATTCTGATGTTTGACCATCTTCATGTTGACAAACAATTCATTTGGTTCCAACAGACAATAATGTTGGATCAAAATCTGAGTTCTGTTTTCAACAGATTGTACCCTTCCTCCTCCTCCTCCTCCTCCTCCTCCTCCTCACCTTCTATGGGCCTGGGGACGAAGTGTGAGCAGGGTTTGGTTTTCTTCACTCGGTTCCCCTTCATGATGATTCCTTCCTTGTTGAGACCCAGGAACCAGGCCCGACCCGACTCGTGCTGCCGGTACAGCGTGGACGAGTAGATGACGTAGTAGTTCTCGAACACGGACTCCTTAAACTTACACTCTGATGTGAAAACATCCTGACACACAGAAGACAGCTCAGTTATTTCAGCAGACAACGACAGGAGACAAACAGGCTTTGGAGGTTTTTAGGGATAATCTGCAGAGAAGATGASAGATTACAGCTTCTTTGTTTCACTGCTGTGAAAAACAAAGAATAAAGTGTGTCCAGGTCGACATGCAGGTGTACGTCAGCTCTGCTGCAGGACCTAAATCACTGCACAGGTCAAAGGTCACAAACCCAAACCAGAGAATTGTTCTTGAACAGAACCGGACACAGTTTAGGGTTGAGGTCAGATTATTTTCAGATGTAGAAATGAGCTGCAGCATGCTGAAACCTGTTCCTGTCTGGTTCTGTTGGCCTGGTTCTGCTGCAGCCCAGCTGGACTCTGCAGGAACCTGATTTCACCACCCTCAGGGTCTTACAGGACCCTCTGTCTGCACAGAGCAGGTGTGTGTTTGAGCCCTTTAAACAGAACCGGTGCTCAAAGTGAGCCCATCAGAGCAGAACCGCCCCCAGAACCAAAGGAGGAGGACCTGTTCCCCTGTTTTCAGAGCAAACCCTTGTTCAGTTTGGTTGTGTAGCTGCACCTTTGTTCATTAAACACTTCTGTTTGGAGAGCAGAAGGTTTCAGCAGGTTCTGTGTTTCCATCAGTTGGACCCATCAGAACACAAACAACTTCCTGTTGTGGACTTTCTTACCGATGTGTAGAGGAACCCCTCGGCGTTCATGGCCACGTAGAGTCCCACCTTCACCCCCTGGATGGCCACGACCCTCAGACCCACAGGGATCAGGTTAAASAGAGCTGCAAAACGGGTCAAACAGAACCAGGTCAGACTCCCTCACAAACACAGACAAARATTCTGATCTTTGTTTTAAAGGTTTACTCTCAGTTTAGACTGAACATTTCTAACAAATTAACACAAAAACACATTTTTAACATTCTGCTCAGGTTTGATAATCAGGAGTTTTTATTTCTGTTTTTAGTTTCACTTTCAGAGTCAAATAAAACTAAACTTTATTTTAAGCTCGTTTCAGAAATAATCTTCAACATTTCAGAGTTTTTATTTTTTCTATGAAACAAGTAAAACATGAGGAAACTGTTTCTGTTCGTCTGATTCTCTGAAAGAAAGGGAAGAGTTTGAAGACAGAAGAGTTTTTAACACACATCCAGACCTGGAAAACAGCCATTCAAGGGTTTTCCAGGTTTTTCCAGGTTTTTCCAGGTCCCGTAGGAGGCCTGCAGTAAAGGAAGCAACATGCTGCTGCTAAACGGAGAGAAAAGACCTGAATCTGAGGAGCTGGAGTGATGAGAGGTGATTTAATCCACCGGGACAGAGAGCTGCAGTGAGGAGGAGGAGGAGGAGGAGGAGG
>NW_013953348.1:114261-116335 GCF_001266775.1 Austrofundulus limnaeus
GGACCAGAATCCCCTTGAAGCCGTACGCAAGTCTTTTTCCATGGCCTCTCCAAACTCCTCCCATGCCAGAGTTTTTGCCTCAGAGACCACCCGAGCCACAATCTGCTTGGACTGCCGATACCTATCAGCTGCTTCTGGAGTCCCACAGAACAAAAAGACCCAYCTTCATGAGATCCTGATCTCCAGCTCTCACTGGAGCAGTTCACAGATGGGATGAGGATCAGTGCCTCCAAATCTGAGACCATGGTCTTGAGCCGGAAAAGGGTAGGGTGTCTTCTCTGAGTCAGGGACGAGGTCCTGCTCCAAGTGGAGGAGTTTAAGTATCTCAGGGTCTTGTTCATGAATGAGGGAAGAATGGAGCAGGAGATCAACAGGTGGATTGGTGCTGCGTCTGCAGTGATGTGGGCGTTGTACCGGTCTGTCTACGTTCCTACCCTCATCTATGGTCAGGAGCTTTGGGTAGTGACTGAAAGAAGGAGATCACAGATCCAAGCAGCTGAAATGAGTTTCCTCTGCAGGGTGTCTGGGCTTGATAGATTCAATTCAAATTCAAAAATACTTTATTGATCCCAGAGGGAAATTCTGATGACAAATGATAAAGTTTCTAAACAAAGATCTGTCTCAATAAGTGCTGGTTCTGGTTCTGAGACTCACTGTAGTCGCTGTTCTCATCTTTGCATCCACTGATGGTTCCATCAGGCAGCATCTGCAGGAAGAAGTCCTGCTCGCTGTAGAGACGCGTCACAATGCCTTTCAGCTGTGGGTCTGGAACACAAAACACAAAGAAACACGTCATGTTTGGGTCGCACAAACTGCTGCCTGGTCTGGTTCGACTCGGATGGGTCCACCTCTGCTGCAGGTTCCCACAGAGATCATGATGCTGCTGCTCAGCATCTCCACTTTTATCTCATTTAGAAAGTCCTGTTGAGGTTTCTGTCTAAAAACTCAAAGAGTTCAGAAAACACACCATGGATTAATCTGCTGATTATAGCTGAGTCATGATACCTGTGGTGGTAGAATCATAGTTTGGTGTTTTATAGCTGAGTCATATTTTAGCCTAAAATCTGTAAAGTCTTTTTTAATGTCTGCCTCAAAAAACTGATGTTTTATTTAAAGTTTTAGAAAACAATAACCAGTTTTTATTCAACATTTAACTTGTTGAAAGGTAAATATTTTTAATTGCAGCTGATCATAAAGTGTATGAATAAAATGAAACTGGGATCACAGATTTCTTTAAGTCAGGATCAGGTTTTGGACTCTGATGGATCCTCTCTGACATGAATGTCCCTGATCTGTATTCCAGAGGTTTTTCTCTGAGGACAGCTAAAATTAAAAGTGACGATCACACTCTGAGTTTTATCTTGTGAGAAGGAAAAACACCTCGTCATGAGACCACACGTCACTGAYCTGCAGGAGCCTCAGAACCAGTCCAACTGGACCAGAATCACTATTCAGAAACTCTGCAGCACAGTATTTAACAGTTATCATCATCACAACATCAGCATGGTAAATCAAAGACCGTCACATCAACAACAATAAACTGCCTGAGTTGATTTATTTAACAGAAAACTGGATCTCACCAAACTAAATCAGAACCATCAGAAGAACAGACTCATCATCCTCACACACCACCAGTTGTACACTAAATATTAAAGATACAGTACATGTTCCAAAAACACTTTTATTTTGTCAGGAATATGAACATGAAAGGCTGCAGGTTTGGATCAGAACTCATCTGATGAAACCAGACGATCAGAAGCTTGTTCAGTTTTTAGATATGAAATATAAATATATTGTAGACATTAGCCAAAACAAAGAAATCCTTGTTCCAGAAAACTCATCAGATGATGCTTTAAATACAGTTTGACAAGGTCTCTGTAAACAGGAAGTCTCTGGTCTGTAAACAGGACGTCTCTGGTCTGTAAACAGGAAGTCTCTGGTCTGTAAACAGGAAGTCTTTGGTCTGTAAACAGGAAGTCTCTGGTCTGTAAACAGGAAGTCTCTGGTCTGTAAACAGGAAGTCTCTGGTCTGTAAACAGGAAATCTCTGGTCTGTAAACAGGAAGTCTTTGGGG
>NW_013953348.1:117318-125405 GCF_001266775.1 Austrofundulus limnaeus
GAAGTCTCTGGTCTGTAAACAGGAAGTCTCTGGTCTGTAAACAGGAAGTCTCTGGTCTGTAAACAGGAAGTCTCTGGTCTGGGAACAGGAAGTCTTTGTTCGGTAAACAGGAAGTCTTTGGGATGTAAACAGGAAGTCTCCGGTCTGTAAACAGGAAGTCTCTGGTCTGGGAACAGGAAGTCTCTGTTCTGTAAACAGGAAGTCTTTGGGATGTAAACAGGAAGTCCTTGGTCTGTAAACAGAAAGTCTCTGGTCTGTAAACAGGAAGTCTTTGGGGGTGTAAACAGGAAGTCTCCGGTCTGTAAACAGGAAGTCTCAGGTCTGTAAACAGAAAGTCTCTGGTCCGTAAACAGAAAGTCTCCGGTCTGTAAACAGGAAGTCTCCGGTCTGTAAACAGGAAGTCTTAGGGCTGAAAACAGGAAGTCTTTGGTCTGTAAACAGGAAGTCTTTGGTCTGTAAACAGAAAGTCACTGGTCTGTAAACAGGAAGTCTTTGGGGTGTAAACAGGAAGTCTCTGGTCTGTAAACAGGAAGTCTCCGGTCTGTAAACAGGAAGTCTCCGGTCTGTAAACAGGAAGTCTCTGGTCTGTACACAGGAAGTCTTTGGTCTGTAAACAGGAAGTCTTTGGTCTGTAAACAGAAAGTCTCTGGTCTGTAAACAGGAAGTCTTTGGGGTGTAAACAGGAAGTCTCCGGTCTGTAAACAGGAAGTCTCCGGTCTGTAAACAGGAAGTCTTTTGTCTGTAAACAGGAAGTCTCTGGTCTGTACACAGGAAGTCTTTGGTCTGTAAACAGGAAGTCTTTGGTCTGTAAACAGGAAGTCTTTGGGGTGTAAACAGGAAGTCTCTGGTCTGGGAACAGGAAGTCTTTGTTCTGTAAACAGGGAGTCTTTGGGCTGTAAACAGGAAGTCTCTGGTCTGTAAACAGGAAGTCTCTGGTCTGGGAACAGGAAGTCTTTGGGGTGTAAACAGGAAGTCTCCGGTCTGTAAACAGGAAGTCTCTGGTCTGTAAACAGGAAGTCTCAGGTCTGTAAACAGGAAGTCTCTGGTCTGGGAACAGGAAGTCTTTGTTCTGTAAACAGGAAGTCTCTGGTCTGGAAACAGGAAGTTTCCGGTCTGTAAATAGGAAGTCTTTGGTCTGTAAACAGGAAGCCTCTGGTCTGTAAGCAGGAAGTCTTTGGGGTGTAAACAGGAAGTCTCTGGTCTGGGAACAGGAAGTCTTTGTTCTGTAAACAGGAAGTCTTAGGGCTGAAAACAGGAAGTCTTTGGGCTGAAAACAGGAAGTTTTTGGTCTGTAAACAGGAAGCCTCTGGTCTGCAAACAGGAAGTGTTTGGGGTGTAAACAGGAAGTCTTTGGGGTGTAAACAGAAGTTTCTGTCTGTAAACAGGAAGTCTCTGGTCTGTAAACAGGAAGTCTCTGGTCTGTAAACAGGAAGCCTCTGGTCTGCAAACAGGAAGTGTTTGGGGTGTAAACAGGAAGTCTTTTGGGGTGTAAACAGGAAATCGATGGTCTGTAAATAGGAAATCGCTGGTTTGTAAACAGGAAGTGTTTGGGGTGTAAACAGGAAGCCTTTGGGGTGTAAACAGGAAATCGCTGGTCTGTAAACAGGAAATCGCTGTTCTGTAAACAGGAAGTGTTTGGGGTGTAAACAGGAAATCACTGGTCTGTAAACAGGAAATCGCTGGTCTGTAAACAGAAAATCGATGGTCTCTAAACAGGAAGTGTTTGGGGTGTAATCAGGAAGTCTCTGGTCTGTAAACAGAAAATCTCTGGTCTGTAAACAGGAAGTCGCTGGTCTGTAAACAGGAAATTGCTTGTCTATAAACAGGAAATCGCTGGTCTCTAAACAGGAAGTGTTTGGAGTGTAAACAGGAAGTCTTTGGGGTGTAAACAGGAAATCACTGGTCTGTAAACAGGAAATCGCTTGTCTGTAAACAGGAAATCGCTGTTCTGTAAACAGGAAGTCTTTGGGGTGTAAACAGGAAATCGCTGGTCTGTAAACAGGAAATCGCTGGTCTGTAAACAGGAAATCGCTGTTCTGTAAACAGGAAGTGTTTGGGGGTGTAATCAGGAAGTCTCTGGTCTGGGAACAGAATGAAGTGCGCTCACTCAGAAATGTGTAAATTAGTCAGAAACCTGGTCACGTTGCTTCTCTTTCGGGGCGAGGAGGATTCTTTCAGCTCTGGGTCAGGTTTTATCTGCAGCAGGACGTTAAAAGGTTTTTATGTTTCTTAATGTAAAACTGGAATCACTAGCTGCCTTTTCTTTTCCTGCCTCATCAAATATTTAACCCATGGCTGGAAATTATGTAAGGATCGGTAGAAACAACTGCTGCCTGTGTTTTAGTTGCTCATGCATTAATAAATGAACGAATGAGCTGAAGTTAAATTAGTTCGGTTGTTTTAAACCAGTGATGGAGAGCCACTGGAACAGCTGACATCATAATAATATTTAGTCCAGACTCTTATTTTTTAATTCAACTTTGCACAACAGAACTGAGTGGTGATCAGAGCAGTGCCCCGCCCCCATATCACTCTGAGACACTTATTGATTATTACAGGAACAAAGTCATCAGACAGCAGCTGAGGTGGACAGACTTTAATTAGAGACCACTCTGGATCAGCTGTTTACAGAGCTGTTTCTTCCTCCACCCAGTGTGTGTCCGCTGTAGGACTGTCAGAGGTCAGAGGTCAGAGGTCACACACCCAGACAATCGCTGACTTCCATTGGACCAGAGCTCAGAGTTTCTCTTCAAACAGGAAGTGAGTTCTGGTTCTGTTTGGCTGTCAGATTAACTCCAGAGTCTCTGAGGCCGGTTTGGAGGAAACCAGTGCTCTTCAACCAGAACCCAACCAGGACCCAACCAGGACCCAACCAGAACCCAACCAGGACCCAACCAGGACCCAACCAGAACCCAATCAGGACCCAACCAGGACCCAACCAGAACCCAACCAGGACCAGCTGTTTGAGCCTTCAGAGATTCAACTTGTCAGAACTTTTCCATCCACCTGATAAATCTGACAGGTTGAAGAGTAAAAACAGATCAAACAGAAGTTTGATTGAACTTGTTCTTCCAGTCTAAACAACATTTACCTGCAGACTACCAGGTACCACAGAGACCACCAAGGACCACCAGGTACTAGAGACCACCAGGGACCACCAGGGCCCACAGAGACCACCAAGGACCACCAGGGTCCACCAGGTACCACAGAGACCACCAGGGACCCCAGAGACCACCAGGGACCACAGAGACCACCAGGGAACACAAAGACCTGAATCTGTGCTTCTGGTACAAGCCTAATCAAAGACCGCCAGGGACCATAGGGACCACAGAGACCACCAAAGACCACCACGGACCACCAGGGACAACAGAGAACACCAGGGACCACCAGGGACCACAGAGACCTGACTCTGTGCACCTGGTACCAGTCTAAGCCAAACTAGGGCCCACCTGGTTTCCGGCGCACCGGCCTCTTCTTGCCGCTGCAGAAGCGGACCTTGCTGAAGACACTGAAGATGCGTCGGTCACACAGAGACCTGGACTCTCTGCTGGGACTGCTGCGCTTCTTGCTGGTGGCGACCTTCTCGTTGTTGGACTCGCGGGCTTGGCGTTTCTGTCGGATCAAGGAGCTGGCGATGGCCGCAGCCATCTCCCCGAGGAACGAGACCGGCTCTGAGCCTCGGGTCTGACGGTGTTTCAGCCCAGAATGGGCAACATGTCAGCCAGAAAGGGGCGGAGTCCATCCACTGAGGGACTGTTGGATGGAGGCGGAGCTTATCGCTGATCCATGACTAGAAAAAGGTCCTATACACCTGGATCAGTTTAAATGCAGCAGACTAGTTTCTCCACAGGTATGGTCAGGTGCAGACATCACATCTTGAAGGTTCAGACCTGGTCCAGTCTCAGTCCATGGACCAACAAGCCCAAACTAATGATATTTAGTGAAGGAAGTGTTGAGAAAGAAAGAACGCTGAGTCCTGACCAACCTTCACAGAGTCTGGTGTTAAAGACCATCTCCTGTGGGGACATTCTTCACAGGTCCACATCTTCTGACCGCTTCTCCAGCAGGAACAGAACTTCTGAGAAGAAACAGGTAAAAACCCACCTGTATTTAGGACAGAGACAGATCAGCTGGAAGCTCTGTGGCTCATTTAGCAGCTCTGAGAAAAGCTGGAGGAGCTGCTCCATGCAGCAGTGCAACCAGAACCAGATCAACAGATCCTGTCCCTCTGAAGACAGGACGAAGAGTCTCAGTCCGTCTTCAACCGTCCAACTCCATCAGACTGTCAACGGTTTCCAGAGACATCCTGAAGACTTTCCCTTTGAGTCTGCAGGAGAATCCAGCTGAGATGATCCTTTCTGCTCTGCTTTACTCCACTGTTTTCCTCTTCCTCCTCCTCCTCCTCCTCCTCCTCACAGGCTGAGAGCTGCTGGATGTGAGAGAGGCGAGGGAAAAGAGAAGCAGCCATCAGCACTCACAGGAGAGAGAGAGTGATGGAGAGATGGAGGTGTGGAAGACGATCCTAAAAATATTCCTCCTGATGTTTCATGGTTCCCCTCCCCCTCTCTCCTCCCCCTCTCCCTCCCTCCTCCCACCTTTAAACTCACCTGAGCTTTGATCTGCAGACCCGTGTTGATGCTGACACAAATCAGCTGCTTTGATTTCCCTCAGGGCGTCGAACTCACAACCTTCAGATGATCTGGATGTTTTACAGAAACAAATGACTTGATGCTAAAACTCTGKTGGTTTCTCAGAGACTTCCTGCTGGACTGAAGAATCCTCTGAATATTTGATAAAATGCAGCTGAGCTGGAGGACATGGACCCCACAAGACCCAAAACCAGCAACAAGATCCAGTCCTTCTGTTGGTTCCTGGGTTTCATGGAGAAAACTGATCCGGTTCTAGAAGGACTCCGATCTGACCTCCACAACTGAGTCACCGCTTTTTAACCAAAAATTGGTTCCAGCCCCTGATCCAGCATCTTGTAGAACCTCCTCCAGCAGCAGAACTCGGTGGTTCTGTATCAGTCATGGTTCTAGAGGAGTCTGGCCCACTCTTCTTTGCAGCGTTGCTTCAGTTCATTCAGGTTCTGCTCAGTTCTGAAGGTCCAATACAGATTCAGGTTCTGGACTCTGGACCATTGAAGCACCTTGGTTCTTTTCTTTTTGACCCGCTCTGTTGTAGACCAGCTGCTGGGTTTGGGATCAGGGTTCTGTTGGACCCAGTTTGGTCCAAACTTTGGCTGTCAGACAAATGGAGTCAGAGCTGCTGCTGCGGTGCATTCTGGGAGGACTCTGAGTCACGACAGATGAGTATGAGTCATGACAGATGAATCAGAGTCACGACAGATGAATCGAGTCACGACGGATGAATCAGAGTCACGACAGATGAATCAGAGTCACGACAGATGAATCATGAATCAGTCACGACAGATGAATCAGTCATGACAGATGAATCAGTCATGACAGATGAATCAGTCATGACAGATGAATCAGAGTCACGACAGATGAATCGAGTCACGACAGATGAATCGAGTCATGACAGATGAATCAGTCATGACAGATGAATCAGAGTCACGACAGATGAATCGAGTCATGACAGATGAATATGAGTCATGACAGATGAATCAGTCATGACAGATGAATCGAGTCACGACAGATGAATATGAGTCACGACAGATGAGTCATGACAGATGAATCGAGTCACGACAGATGAATCAGAGTCATGACAGATGAATTGAGTCATGACAGATGAATCAGAGTCATGACAGATGAATCAGAGTCACGACAGATGAATCAGAGTCACGAAAGATGAATCGAGTCGTGGCAGATAAACCGAGTCACGACAGATGAATCAGAGTCATGACAGATGAATTGAGTCATGACAGATGAATCAGAGTCATGACAGATGAATCAGAGTCACGACAGATGAATCAGAGTCATGACAGATGAATCAGAGTCATGACAGATGAATCAGAGTCATGACAGATGAATCAGAGTCATGACAGATGGATCAGAGTCATGGCAGGTGAATCAGAGTCAGAACAGATGAATCAGTCATTCAGAGTCAAGACAGATGAATCAGAGTCACGACAGATGAATCGAGTCATAACAGATGAATCGAGTCATAACAGATGAATCGAGTCATGGCAGATGAATCAGTCATGGCAGATGGATCGGAGTCAAAACAGATTAATCGGAGTCATGACAGATGAATCGAGTCATGGCAGATGAATCAGTCATGGCAGATGGATCGGAGTCAAAACAGATTAATCGGAGTCATGACAGATGAATCGAGTCATGACAGATGAATCGAGTCATAACAGATGAATCGAGTCATGGCAGATGAATCGAGTCATGGCAGATGAATCGAGTCATGGCAGATGAATCGAGTCATGGCAGATGAATCGAGTCAAGACAGATGAATCGAGTCATGGCAGATGAATCGAGTCATGGCAGATGAATCGAGTCATGGCTGATGAATTCAGCTGTTTTTCATCACAGAGCTGTAAGAAAGGAGCTGATTGGATGAAGTGACTGATGGACGTATGCAGGTTTGATGGGTTTATTGGAGTCAGTCTGGATTCAGGTGCTAACCTCTGACCCAAAGCAGTCAGACTCCGCCCACTCTTGGGATGTTTTAAACCCAGTTTGTTTCTGAACCTGAAGCTGGCGTGTCAGTGAATGCACCGTCAGGCTGAATGTAGGCCTGAGCTGCCGGCACAAGAACCAGGTCAGTACCTTTAATTACTGTCGAGTATTTGTGTCCTCCAATGTGGGACTGAGGAGGAGGAGGAGGAGCATCTTCATCACCATGCCTGGTTCTGAGAATCAGGTCTGGATGGTGTCACAAAGTCCAGTGCTGACTCAGGTCTTTGACCTTATGATGTGTTTAGGGACAGCTGGATGCTGAGGGAGATTTGGGTGTTTAATTTAACAGGTGACCTCTTCCAGGTGAGTTCAGGTCCTTCAGGGACCCAAATGTTTAAGARCAACAGGTTTTAAACCTGAACCGCCTCTGATTCATGATCCTGAGTCAGATTCAGAGACACTCTGAGACCATCTGAGACCCTCTGAGACCCTGTGAGACTTCACTCAGCAGGACTTATTTTGACATTTAAAAAAACTGTTTCTCAAAGTGATGTAAAGGATTGAAAGTCTGGAGTTCAAACAGCTCAGCAGCTTTAAGAAAACCTGATAAAAAGATCCAGTTTGTAACAGCGTCTGATAAGAGTGTAGGCCTGGACCCACCAGAGTCCGGACCTGGACCCACCAGAGTCCGGACCTGGACCCATCAGAGTCCGGACCTGGACCCATCAGAGTCCGGACCTGGACCCATCAGAGTCCGGACCTGGACCCATCAGAATCTGGACCTGGACCTCACCTGTTCTAGAGCAGACTTAAAGCTCCTTCAGCTCTCGTATTAAATACATTAAGTAAAAGAAAAAAAAKCCCAGGAAATCCATCCTATCAAATTAAAGCATGACTTTTAGTGTTGCTATTGTTTCTGTTGAATAAAGTCAATCGAGAGATTTAAAATCTGAGAGACGAGAAGTGAAGGACAGGAGGTCCATCATCATCATCATCATCATCATCATCATCATCATCCTCATCATCATCATCATCCTCATCATTGATCCCACAGCTCACTGACACCAGCAGGAGTGTGTGTGTGTCACATTGTGTGTGTTTCATTGTGTGCATGTGTCATTGTGTGTGTTGTTCAGGTGTTTCCTGATCAATAATGTAACTGCTACATCAGAGGGCAGCAGAAGGTTGAGACACAAAACCACTGAAGATAGAAAACACAGAACCAACGGTGCCAACAGAACCCAGAACACACAGAACACCCAGAACACCTGGCAGAACACCTGGCACATACAAAACACCTGGCACACACAGAACACCTGGCACACACAGAACACCTGGCATACACAAAACATCTGGCACATACAGAACACCTGGCACACACAGAACACCTGGCACATACAGAACACCTGGCACATACAGAACACCTGGCACATACAGAACACCTGGCACATACAGAACACACATACAGAACACCTGGCACATACAGAACACCTGGCA
>NW_013953348.1:126558-129369 GCF_001266775.1 Austrofundulus limnaeus
AAGATAGAAAACACAGAACCAACGGTGCCAACAGAACCCAGAACACACAGAACACCCAGAACACCTGGCAGAACACCTGGCACATACAAAACACCTGGCACACACAGAACACCTGGCACACACAGAACACCTGGCATACACAAAACATCTGGCACATACAGAACACCTGGCACACACAAAACATCTGGCACATACAGAACACCTGGCACATACAGAACACCTGGCACATACAGAACACCTGGCACATACAGAACACCTGGCACATACAGAACACCTGGCACACACAAAACATCTGGCACATACAGAACACCTGGCACATACGGAACACCTGGCACAGACAGAACACCTGGCACATACAGAACACACAGAACACCTGGAACATGCAGAACACCTGGCACACACAGAACACAGAACACTTGGCACAGACAGAACACCTGGCATATACGGAACACCTGGCACAGACAGAACACCTGGCACATACAGAACACCTGGCACACACAGAACACCTGGCACACACAGAACACAGAACACTTGGCACAGACAGAACACCTGGCACATATAGAACACACAGAACACCTGGAACATGCAGAACACCTGGCACACACAGAACACCTGGCACATACAGAACACCTGGCACACACAGAACACCTGGCACATACAGAACACCTGGCACACACAGAACCTAAGAGGTGAAACTTTTAAACCCTCTGTTTTTTAAACAAGCTGAGGTCCATAAAGAGTTGAACAGAGACACGTCGCCATCTGCAGGTGGACAGGAGAACAGCAGGTCCAACTCTGCTGGTGGACAGGAGGGTTCTGTTATATTTCTGGTTTTGGATTAGGGTTCTGTGATAGTTCAGGTTGGGGTTGGGCGATAAATCAGTTTAATAGATTAAGTTGAAATTTTCATTTATAAAGAAGTAATTTTGGGAAAATCAAGATTTTTTTCCCACCAGTGCACTATTTGGATCTACTGTAGTTCAGAGGTCACCTCACCTGTCCCTCTAGATGCTTGTTGACATGAAAATATGACAGGTAGCAGAGAGGATCTAATTTTCATAAAAGACACTGTTTCTTCAGTTTTCTGGAACTGGTTAGGTTTACAACGTCAGACTTGGAGCAACAAACACCTCACTGCTACATCTGTTTGAAGGCTCTTGATACAAAAAGAAAAATAACAGTGTTAAGTTGGAAACAACATGGATTAAAAACAAAAATCAAATTTGGGATGAAAAAAATCTGAGATTTTTTTTTCGGGTCATTTTGCCCAGCCCTAGTTCTGGTTTCAGATCAGTGTTCTGTGATGGTTCTGGTCTTGGGTCAGCTTGTTGTTGGCCTCGAGGACATTATTTAACTTATTTATGGTCTTTAATGCATCATCACAGAATGTCTGAATGATTCTGAGTCGGATCAGGACAAAGTGGGTCTGGTCCCGCAGCAGAACCAGCACCAGGTGTTAAATGTTTGATGTTGAATCAGGAGAGCCTGCTGCTGAAACATTCATGACAGAAAAACATCCAACCTCAGAACCAGAACAGAACCGGATCTGTTCTGGTTCTGTTCTGAGCTTTAAAAGCAGTCAGAAYCAACAAGCAGAACCACAGGAGCAGATCCAAACTGAGACCACCAGGAGTGGACAGAGACACAACCTGCTTTGACTTTCTGACCATCAGAAATGTTCTGTAATTTGGACTTCCTGAGTCCCTCTGAGTCCCCCTGAGTCCTCCTCCTGAGTCCCTCTGAGTCCCTCTGAGTCCCCCTGAGTCCNCCTGAGTCCCTCTGAGTCCCCCTGAGTCCTCCTCCTGAGTCCTCCTGAGTCCCTCTGAGTCCTCCTGAGTCCTCCTCCTGAATCCCCCTGAGTTCTGTAGTCCATTTTCAAAAACTTAGCCACATCAAACAATTTCCTGCAACTCAACAGTAACAATTGTTTCATCTTTTAACACTACTTTAACACCCGGGTCACATGGTCCTGTGGCTTATAGGCTACAAAATAAACTTATTTTACAAAAATGTTTCATCTTATAAACTATAAGACGGGGGTATTAATGGCATTGAAAAACTGCACATCTGTCCCACTTTTGAGTCAGTCACCTTACAAAAAAATAACAAATAAAAGAAAGAAATCTGACAAATGTTATTTAGTGGCTGCATTTTGCAATAACGCCTCTTTTTTGTTTGTTTGTTTGTTTGTTTCTGACTTATTTCTGGAGAGAGGGAGGCAGAGATGCAGCTGTCAATCACAACAAGCTGTCACCACAGTTAAAACAATTATTACCTAAATAAAAACAACACAATAAGGGTTTGATTTCAGCAGACTATAGTGTAACTGCATCAAAACATAAAAATGAAGCTAAAGACTGGAAAAAGGGAGGTCATTCCCTGACCATCCTTCTTCATACAGTTCCACCGTGATATTCAGAGTTTTTCTTTTCTTTGTTCTTTTTTTCTGAAGCAGGAAACTCAGCATAAKGTGACTTGTTAAAGTGATTCAATAGAGCCACAGAAATCTGCTGCAGTCTGTGAACACATTTTACTTAAACTGTGGCTGATGGTCATTAACCAGGTGTAACAGTTACCTGTGGCTGATGGTCAATAACCAGGTGTAACAGTTACCTGTGGCTGATGGTCAATAACCAGGTGTAACAGCTACCTGTGGCTGATGGTCAATAACCAGGTGTAACAGTTACCTGTTGCTGATGGTCAATAACCAGGTGTAACAGTTACCTGTGGCTGATGGTCATTAACCAGGTGTAACAGTTACCTGTGGCTGATGGTCAATAACCAGGTGTAACAGTTACCTGTGGCTGATGG
>NW_013953348.1:129472-132474 GCF_001266775.1 Austrofundulus limnaeus
CAGGACCACAGGACCGTGTTTATGTCATACAGGACCACAGGACCGTGTTTATGTCCTACAGGACCACAGGACCGTGTTTATGTCCTACAGGACCACAGGACCGTGTTTATGTCCTACAGGACCACAGGACCGTGTTTATGTCCTACAGGACTGTGTTTATGTAAATATTTAACTTAAAACCTTATTTTAAAAGTAAAACTGAATCACTTGTATGTTTATATATTTAATAATGATGATTGAAACAAGTGCTTCACCTGTGGTGGAGGAGCGTTACTTGAACAGGAAACTTCCATTGGTGGACTGCAGGCWGATGTAGAGGATGAGAGCAGAAAAACAGAAGGTCCCTGAAGGAGCCTTAGGTTGAGCCCCGCCCCCCAACGCTAAAACAGTGTCAGCTTGAAACACTGAAAAATGAAACACTGAAAAATGAAATACTGAAAAGGTTTTGGCATTGTAACTTTAAAATGCCAAAATTTTTTCTGTGTTTCATTTTTCAATGTTTCATTTTTCAGTCAGATCTATTTTTCAACATCAGTGTAAGCTGTCACTGGTTTAACTCCACACACTGTCTGCTCTGTGGTCCAGAGTTATATCAGGGTCCTGGTTAGAGCAATGAACAATGATCCAGTTACACCAGTGCGGCTGGATTTTTTTTTTAAGAAATCAGGTRGCATTTGTGACCAAACTGGTTGCACTCCAGAGCCCTGCTAGCTGTTGTTTTGACACACAGTCAGGTACAATCTCAGGTACATTAGTGAGCTTTATGACCTTACATCTGGTGCACTTTTTCCTTTTTTGAGTGCTCATGCGCACCGCTTATGTGGAACTCTGTATATGTATATGTGTATATGATTGGCTGTGGGTTAGGCACATGCATAATAATTTATTCCTCTCAGATTACAATTTTTTCCAAAAAAAGAACAAGTTAACTGTAGTAAATTTTTGTTTTTTGTCTTTAAACAGAAATGAATGTAAAAATTAACAGAAGTCTTCTGATGAGTTCTTTTCATGTTGAGTTCAGAGAGCAGCAAGCAGTTCATCCAAATGAGCAATGATCATACAGTGAGATGTAACATTGAAAAGTTTGCAAAKCACAAGCATTCCCATACGTTTATATTTTATCATCACTGGAACAGCAAACATGTATTTGAGACACTGCTTTTCCTGAAATCCTTGGCTTTCTGTATTTGTAGATATGATACTGGGAAAGATGGCTTCATTGACCTGATGGAGCTGAAACTGATGATGGAGAAGCTGGGAGCTCCACAGACCCACCTGGGCCTGAAGAACATGATCAAAGAGGTGGATGAAGACTTTGATGGAAAACTAAGCTTCAGAGAGGTGAGTATTTCACTGCAGAGGGCTGAAAGGATTACTGCGGAAAAGACCGTTCCCAGTATTCAGAACAGCATGTGGACAAACACTGATGATATTTAGAGAGGACAGCAGGGTTTTCACATATTTGAGCTCATCACTGCTAAGAGATGAGAGGGTCACTACACTGCAGTGAAAAGATCTCTGCAGATACGTGTTTGCTGAAAACTGTAACACACTTATTAACACTGATGAGATTCAGAGAGTTGACGGGGTCATTGAAGGGAGGTGTAAGAAAATTTTGTGTTTGTTAAACTGGAATCGAGACGAAACCACGTAAATATTGAATAAATTAAAATGTGAAGAGAAATGGAACCATACAACCCAGATCTGGTTACGAGTGAAGCTTTTATTGCTCCTGACTGGAGAAAACAAGCTGCGCTGAAGGCCACCCAGAAGTTCAGGTCTTTTATACGTACACAGTTCTTCAGTGCCTGGTGCGCCCACTACAGGCCTACTGCTGCATCGAAGGCCACTGGAACAGACATTACCCTAACCTAATGAATCGATAACGGTTTTTCTATGTGTTGTTGGTGGTTCGGGCATGGATCTAAACTATTTTAATCAAGACACAACAATCGTCAAACAATTTATTATAAAAATCAATACTTAAAAGGGAAACTAAGAAAATGGTGTGCTTTTAACATCAGTATCTAACCGATAAATTTTGGTTTTTAACTGTGATTCCCAACCAAGGTCCTTGAGGAACACTAACCTGTATATTTTGGTTCAGTGATGTCCAGTCCTAATCCCCGAGGGCCACATTCCTGCATGATTTAGTTGTGTCCCTGCTTTGTAGTGTTTCTTCAAGTTCTGCAGGACCCTTTTAATTGCTCATGCATTTAAACAATGCAGAGAAACAAAAACATGGAGGATATTTGCCAATGAGGACCAGGATTGGGCACCACTGCTTTGTTTCCCTGCTCAGGGCTCTAGACTACCTTTTGTGTACTGGTAGCACCGGCGTGCCTAACTTTTTTTTCTTAGGTGCACCAAAGTTGTTTTTGTTTAAATGACCATCCATTAAAGCAATATTAACTCGCAAAAAATTTGTTAACAATCTAGCAAACATAAAGATCTTTATTTGGACCAGAATTGTACAAGACATATAGTACAGACCAAAAGTTTGGACACACCTTCTCATTCAAAGAGTTTTCTTTATTTTCATGACTATGAAACTTGTAGATTCACACTGAAGCAGGGTTCCTGCAGATCCTTGAAAAGTTTTAAAAGTCCTTGAATTCATAAATCTAAAAATAAGGCCTTAATTAGCCCGGACGGCTGATGGTCAATGACCAGGTGTAACAGTTACCTGTGGCTGATGATCAATAACCAGGTGTAACAGTTACCTGTGGCTGATGGACATTAACCAGGTGTAACAGTTACCTGTGGCTGATGGTCAATAACCAGGTGTAACAGTTACCTGTGGCTGATGGACATTAACCAGGTGTAACAGTTACCTGTGGCTGATGGTCAATAACCAGGTGTAACAGTTACCTGTGGCTGATGGTCATTAACCAGGTGTAACAGTTACCTGTGGCTGATGGGTCAATAACCAGGTGTAACAGTTACCTGTGGCTGATGGTCATTAACCAGGTGTAACAGTTACCTGTGGCTAGGCCTGTCAC
>NW_013953348.1:132484-134582 GCF_001266775.1 Austrofundulus limnaeus
CCTCTGACTGAGCTGTTGTGTGTTTGTTGACCTCTGACTGAACTGTTGTGTGTCTGTTGACCCCTGACTGAACAGTTGTGTGTCTGTTGATCTCTGACTGAGCTGTTGTGTGTTTGTTGACCCCTGACTGAACAGTTGTGTGTCTGTTGACCTCTGACTGAGTTGTTGTGTGTCTGTTGACCCCTGACTGAACTGTTGTGTGTTTGTTGACCCCTGACTCAGTTGTTGTGTGTTTGTTGACCTCTGACTGAACTGTTGTGTGTCTGTTGACCCCTGACTGAGCTGTTGTGTGTCTGTTGACCTGTGACTGAACTGTTGTGTGTTTGTTGACCTCTGACTGAACTGTTGTGTGTTTGTTGACCCCTGACTCAGTTGTTGTGTGTTTGTTGACCTCTGACTGAACTGTTGTGTGTTTGTTGACCCCTGACTGAGCTGTTGTGTGTCTGTTGACCCCTGACTGAGCTGTTGTGTGTCTGTTGACCCCTGACTGAACTGTTGTGTGTCTGTTGACCTCTGACTGAGCTGTTGTGTGTTTGTTGACCCCTGACTGAGCTGTTGTGTGTCTGTTGACCCCTGACTGAACTGTTGTGTGTTTGTTGACCCCTGACTGAGCTGTTGTGTGTCTGTTGACCCCTGCAGGAGAGGAAGTTTGTTGGGGGCTCCAGTCAGATCAGTGAGTGCATGGCCAACGAGCTGGGGGACAGAGTGAAGCTGCAGTCACCAGTCTGCAGGGTGGACCAGACTGGGGACATGGTGCTGGTGGAGACGCTGGACAAACAGACCTACAGGGTAAATAAATGTTTACTGCCAACAACATGATGATAAACAATTATTTTACTGTGTGAACAAACTGTTTCTATCAAAGCTGTGACAGGATGGATCCTGTTAGTTTCCTTTAAAAGACTGTGTAGATTTTAATAGATTTCAGCTCTCACACTAAGTTAAACTCATATATTATTATAATATCTTGTTGGTGTTATAAAAACTAAGTTAGTAAATAACTATTTTAACATCTAATAGCTGTAAAGAATAAAAGTGTTGATTTGCTGCCACCTACTGGACACTCTGATGTTACCTGAAAATGTTCCTTCTTCAGATGACATGTGTTGTTTCTTTAGGCCAAATACGTGATCGTGGCCACGCCTCCTGGTCTGAACCTGAAGATGCACTTTAACCCCGAGCTGCCCCCCCTGAGGAACCAGCTGATCCACCGGGTCCCTATGGGCTGTGTCATCAAGTGCATGGTGTACTACAAGGAGAACTTCTGGAGGAAAAAGGGTATGCAGGAKGCAGAGGTGGGTTGGAGGCAGCTGAGAGCTGCTTTTAATGTTTCACCTGTCTTCAGGGTACTGTGGCAGCATGGTGATCGAGGAGGAGGGGGCTCCCATCGGCCTGACGCTGGACGACACCAAGCCTGATGGGACTGTGCCGGCTATCATGGGGTGAGTCCAGACTGAAGGACTTCTTCTGTTTGTCAAATCAAATAAAAAATTTTTGGAGGGTCCACCTAAGTTACAGTCAAATGTACTGTTGTATAATTAAATTAAAAATAACCATTAACTAGTTGAGTCCAGTTTCAAAAACTAAGACACATAAAACAAGTTTCTGCAACCAAACAGCAACAATTACTACATCTTTTTTAACACTTACTTTAACACCCGGGTCATGTGACGTACACTATAAGATTATTTTCCTGAAATGTGTCACCCTGTAAATGATAAGGGGTTTATAATAGCACAGATAAACAGTGCACCTGTCCCACAAAGTGACACATGCTCACACAGTCCTGCCTTTCACTCACCTTAAGAAAGAAAAAAAATCTGACAAATGTTATTTAGTGGCTGCAGTTTGTAACATTAAATAATGCCTCCTTGTTTCTGTCTCTGCCTCCTCTGCAGGAGGAGGAGAGGGAGGTGGGGATGCAGTCAGCTGTGTTAAAACAACTTTGAAAGGGTCAATTCTATGTGTTTCTCAGACATATATTTAAATACTATACCATAATAAAGTATCTATGTCACCTTTAGCGCAGACAGTTAGGTTTCACTTTCACTTTGACCTGAGAGCCTGCAGGAGTCATGGGCGGGGTGAGTGGGGAGGG
>NW_013953348.1:137617-139453 GCF_001266775.1 Austrofundulus limnaeus
GGCTTGATTTTTAGTAATCTTTTCCTGTTAAATCAATAAATCAAATCAAATCAATTAGTGTAGTAAAATGTAGGATGGTTGTTCATTAGTTCCTGCTCACATCAGACCGTAAAGCTTTAGAATGAAAATAACTGCTGTTTGTTCTGTCTCCTCACAGATTTATTCTGGCTCGTAAGTGCAGGAAGCTGTCAGACCTGACCAAAGAAGAAAGGTTAGAGAAGATAAAAGATGTGATAAATTCACTGTGACCAGCTACAGCTGCTTCAGTCTAAACTCTTGTGTTGTTGTGTCTCTAGGCTGAAGAGGATCTGTGAGATTTACTCCAGAGTGCTGGGCTCAGAGGAGGCTCTGCATGTGAGTCTGCTTACACACAAACAGCTGCAACACAACAGCCAGGCTGATTCAGAAAAATGCAAAAGTAAAATGTGAAGCTATAGGAATTGTTGTTTGAGTTGATGTTTTTATGTTTTGTAAATGATGTTTTGTTTGAATATATTCTGGGGATAAAAGGGGCAGACATAAGATTTATTCTTCTTCTGCTACCWTTCATTTTATTCTGTTTTGTGTATTTTCTTTGTTTTTTATTGTATATAGTTATGTTTAAAAAATGAAATGAATAAATGTWTTGAACTGAATCATTTGAACYATGTTTGTCTTGCAGCCTGTGCACTACGAGGAGAAGAACTGGTGTGAGGAAGAGTACTCTGGAGGCTGCTACACAGCCTATTTCCCCCCAGGGATCCTGACCCAGTTTGGCAGGTAAATCCCCTCACTGGATGTTGTTGGTGCCACTGCCTTAAAGGTGAAGGTGCTGCAGTAATATGCTTACCTGTGTGTATCTGTGTTTTTGTTACCTTTTTAATACATTTTCTAGTATGCACACCAGTACACGTTTTAAGGATAAAAGCCTGGACAGAATACAGTGGAATGCCATTTTTGAGTTAGGGTTAGTGTTGGACAACAGATATGACTGGAAGTCAGTACACGGTCCTAACAAGGATAGAAATATAAACAGGTGTGTCCCTGTATGCAACCAAACTATTCCATGCACCACTGGGCATGTTAAATGAACTTCTATAAAAATATTGTTTGGTAAAAATGCACAACTGTTAACTAAGTGACACCAACAACACAAGAATAAGTCATTTCTACAGACACTGTGGTGAAATATGATCCGATGGAAGCTGAGCATCCCTCCCACTGAACGAGATCACCACATGTCAAGAGTCATCTTTAAAATCACTTTTAAAGAAAATATTTCAGTTTAGTTGTGCAACATAACCTCAGGGTTTAGAGGTCACTTCCTGCTAAGCTTCCCACCCCTTAGTGTGACCCCCTCTCATAGTGCATTTGATCACACATAACAGTATTTTTAAGGTTTAATTGGCTACAACTCTGTCATTTCTGAACATGAGATGAGACAAGTGGCAGGTGAATGTCAGACCTTTAATTGTTGTGTAAATAAATGTGGTTTTCTTTGACTTTTCAGTTTTTTTCTCTCCCATTTACAGAAATAACATGAACTGCATGTTTAAAAAGCTGTAAACAAATGTTGCTTTGGGCTTGTTTTAGCTTCACCCATCCAACACTTTAATGTTCTGTGTGTCACAGAAACATTGTAAATATAACTGAACAAAGCAGCTAGAGTTAAACATTTAAGCTTGATTTGTTTTATCTTTATTTTGTTGTGAGTTGAGTTTTCTGCTGAACTGTTTTTCAAAAGCAGAGATGTTTCCAGGAAGTGTTCAGAGGCTCGTCGGAAGACAGTCTTTGAATGGCACAAGGACAAGCCATGATATTACACTGGGTACTTCAAAAAAAAGTCGTAAATAGCAG
>NW_013953348.1:142189-144733 GCF_001266775.1 Austrofundulus limnaeus
GTCATCATTTACCCAGAATGCTTTGTGTGGAAATAAAATGGCTTCGTCCGTGTTAAAATATGTTTTTAAAATTTACAAAACTAAACATCCTACAGTATTTTTACAGTCTTTATTTTACAGTTAAATTATATGTTTATCAAATAAAGTCTAATGTTACAACTAATCGTGGATCCCTTTAAAACGACTGAATCAGTTGGCCATGACATGTGTGTGCCAGCTCCACTGTGAATGAGGCTAAGCTAAGAAGCTAACCACAGATGCAGTTCTGAAATAAAGCGTTTTAAAATGTCTCCAAACTTCAATTAATGCATAATTTAAGTTGTTTTTAGTTTGAGATCTTCATATTAATATTGTAGTGTTATGCAACAGCATTAACAGCCAATTTAATTTAATCTAACCAATTGATGTCGTTACATTTAAAATCTAATTCTAATTCAAACAGAATAGCCTATTGTCAACATAATTAAGGAGTGTGATTTATTTTCAACTCTAAATACCTTCAAACTAATGAAATATGAAGTTATTAGTGAAGTAAATCAGTCTGATAACATCAGACTGACTGCAGGTAAAATATACCACAGGTCTGGACCACTCCTGAGTTTTGTTCGTAACTGAAGAAAATCTTAGAATATGAGAAAGTTGGTGAATGATAAGTTCTCCTAAATCACTCGTACGCACAACTTAGGTAATGCAGAAAACTAGAAGAGGGCCAGATATGACCTGCATGAATCTATCAGACAAGCCAAGAGACAGTCCAGACTGAAGCTGGAGGAATGCTCTTCCTCTGTGGACTCCCAGCTCACGTGGCAGGGACTGAGTCACACCACAGACTACCAACAGAGAAGCAAAGAGGTCACAACGAGCCACACTACACTGCCAGATGAGCTAAACAAGTTCGATGCTTGATTTGATTCTCTCAACCCCAACAAACAGAGAGAGGTTTTGGACATGGGGAGCACACAGAACCCATCACTCATGGTGACACCAGTGCAGGTGTGCAAGGCACTGAAGAGAATACATCCACAGAAAGCAGCTGGCCCAGACAACATACCCAGGCGTACACTCAAGGTTTGCTCTTCACAACTCACTGGTGTGCTCATAGACATATTCAACCTGTCCCTCACACATGCTGTTCCTTCATGCTTTAAGACCACCACCATCATCCCCCTCCTGAAGAAAAGAGTTGTGACCTGCCTGAATGATTATCAGCCTGTTGCACTCACTCCAATAGTGATGAAAGTTTTTGAGAGGATTGTCATGGGTCACATCCAGGAAGCTGTTCTCAACACTCTGGAGTTTGTGTATCGTCAGAACCGATCCCCTGACAACGCAGTCAACACTGCCATCCACACAGCCCTGACGCACCTGGAGGGAAAGGACACCTGTGTGAGAATGCTGTTTATCTACCATTACTCAGCATTCAACATGGTTATCTCAATCAAACTGACAGGAAAGCTCCTCACCTTCGGTCTGAAACCAACTCTCTGCAACTGGGTGCTGAACTTCCTGACGGACAGACCCGTCAGTCAAGATTGGCAACCACACATCCTGCACAAGAACTGTTAGCACTGGGACACCTCAGGGCTGTGTGCTGAGCCCCCTGCTGTAACACACTCTACACATCTGACTGCGTGGCCTCACACAACAACAACAGTATCATCAAGTTTGCCGATGACACTACAGGCATCAGACTGATCACCGGTGAGGTTGAGACAGCATACAGGAAGGAGGTGGCTGAGCCGTGTGATCGCAACAACCTTTCTTTAAACATAGATAAGACCAAGGAAATGATTGTTGATCCAAGGAGGAGTAGGCAGGATCACCACACACCCCTGCTTATTGGTGAGACAGAGGTGGAGAGGGTGGAAAACTTCAAATTACTTGGCGTGCACATCAGTGAGGATCTCACCTGGTCACACACCAATGAAGTCCCAGCAGAAGCTGTAATTTCTGAGAAGGCTGAAGAAGTTTGACAAAGTGTTAAGACTGAGTGTTTGAGCTCTGAATAATTGCCGAACACAGAAGCAAGTTTAACAGGTTTATTGTTAAATTGAGTGATTGGAGGTAGGAAGCTGGAACCCAGGAGCAGCAGGTCTGGATACAGAGAACAGGGGTTAAGATAGACTAGGACTGAGATAAGATAAAGGCAGACAGGAGCAGGATCATAACAGAGCCCCCCCTCAAGGTCCGGCTCTCGACGGACCACATCCTGGGGCTGGCTGACTGGGGTTGGATCTGTGGAACTCTTTGATGAGGTCCTTATCGAGAACATGGCGTGATGGGACCCAAGACCTTTCTTCGGGGCCGTAACCTTCCCAGTCAATGAGGTACTGGATACCCCGACCCCAACGGCGAGACTTCAGGATACGGTTAATGGTATAGGCAGGACCCCCATCAATGAGTCGGGCGGGAGGAGGGGGCCTGGAGGAGGGTACAAACTTGGACATCCCGACAGGCTTGACCCGGGACACATGGAATGAGGGGTGGACACGCATGGAGCCAGGGAGCCTGAGTCTGACAGCCGCCGGGTTGATAATCTTGGAG
>NW_013953348.1:150436-151407 GCF_001266775.1 Austrofundulus limnaeus
TACTCTCCAGCCTATCACAGGGCTCCCAGCTCAAAGAGTGTCTTATCAAACAAGAGAGGTCAGTCCGTTGCGGAGTCCTGTTGTCTGGACAAACAGATTAACATTGAACAAGTGAACAGATAGATAATTAGTCCATAACAATCTACAACAAGAAGCAGTCAGGAGCAACAGGTGATGATCAGCTGCTGTGGTGGTTGTTTTCAATATCTGATCCCTCCAGACATTATGGCCATCAGGAGATTCTTTACAAAGAAGCAGAAAGCAAGTCAAACTCTCTCCACAACAGGATAGTTTTCTTCCCTGTGTGAAGTTAGTGCAGTTAGCCGCTGGCTACAGCTAGCTTTGCATTATCTATTATGTAAAATGCAAGAAGTGAACATTTGTTTCAATAATTTACAGCATCTGCTAAAATGCACAGAGGGATCAGCTGGTATTATTATTTTCAAGAATAAAACATCAGACACTTTTTTGGGTATTTTTATCAAAGTAATATGACTGCATCCAAAAATATATAATTGTGGGTTTAGTATTTTTAAAAGTATTTTCTGAATAAAACATGTTTGATAATTTAGATCAGATGATAAGACAACTAGGATCACTACTAATAAAACAGGGCCTAATAGTCATATGTTATTTGTTGGTTATTTTAYGATATTTTATTAAATTTTCAAAGCTGACTGACTTCAGGTGGCAGTAAAAAACAATGCTGAATCCATCTCTCCTGATACAGGGTACAGAATCAGAAGCAGCAGCAGCTGATGATGAAGGTGCTGCTGGGCAATTATGAATGAAAGCTAAAATGTTTATTCAAATCAGTATTTTTTAATCCATTCTAGTCAGTTGTGTGATCTTCATGAAATTCTTTAATGATATTATTATATGATATTACGTAATCTATTATTTTATGTTGGCCAATATAAAATGATTATTTATATGCATATTTTAACTTTAATTTTTAGCAAGTAGTAGAA
>NW_013953348.1:151712-153206 GCF_001266775.1 Austrofundulus limnaeus
TGGTGTCCATCCAGCGCCTGAACTTGATGATTCTTTTTAGACTGTTGAATCTGAATTCCCAGAGAGAGAGCATAATCCAAATCAATAAAYTCAGTATCAGCCCCAGAATCAATAAACACCTTAACAGCGTAACWGTTACCTGAAACTTTTAGTTCAGCAGGCAAAACAGGGAGAGACACAAGGGTAGGGCYAAGAACATGACTTGAGGATCGTTTGGGTTTGTTGGGACATTTAACTGCCAGATGACCAGGACCAGCACAATACAAACACAGACCTTCTCTTCTGCRCCRGTTCTTCTCCTCCAAAGTAATCTTGGACCTGCCGATCTGCATGGGTTCCTCTGGGCTCTTAATCGCAGGAGTGATAGGTGGAGGATTGGGTCGGTGCTGAGAACCAGATCTTTGGGGGGAAGCAAATTTAAAGTCCCTGGGTTTACCTCTTTGAGCCTGTCTCCTTTCAAACAGCCATAGATCAATCCGAGTGGCAAGATTCTCCAGTTCCAGCAGGGTTTGAGGTGGGTCACAAGTTGCCAGCTCGTCCTTGATCTCCTCATTGAGTCCCTGTAAAAAAGCATCCTGCAGAGCTTCGTCATTCCACCAGCTGTCAACAGAAAGGGTATGAAAATCAATGATATATTCAGTRACCCGTCTCTTGCCTTGTTTTATTGTGAGAAGCCCCCTAGATGCCTCACGGTGTGGAAGAACAGGACAGAACACTCTCAGAAGCTCACTAGCAAAATCCTTGTATTTGTAGCAGATTAGAGCATCTCTCTGCCATTCAGCTGTTCCCCACAACTTAGCTTTACCAGTTAATAAAGAAATGACATAGGCTACCTTTGAACGTTCAGAAGGAAATGAACTGGGCTGTAGCTCGAATTGGATCTCACATTGAGTAAGRAARGCCCGACCTTGATCTGCGTCTCCATTGAATTTTTCAGGCGGGCACAAGCGGGGTTCCATACGTGGAATCTGGGAATGAGAAAATCTCGGTGGTTCCGCTTGTGCTCCAGCAGAGGGAGCTGTAACATTGCCTGAGAGAGATAAGGTTATTTATCTTCTGATTTAAATTGTTTATACTTTGACCTAATTCGATTAAAGCCCCCTCAATACTGGACCTCCAATCTGTGTTCGGCTCAGAGCTCATAGTGGCCAGAATTTCTGTTAAGACTGAGTGTTTGAGCTCTGAATAATTGCCGAACACAGAAGCAAGTTTAACAGGTTTATTGTTAAATTGAGTGATTGGAGGTAGGAAGCTGGAACCCAGGAGCAGCAGGTCTGGATACAGAGAACAGGGGTTAAATCGGTTCAGGTAAATTATATTATATAAGTAAATAATATAACTTACCATCCCCTCTTGGATGGACTGATTCCGTGTGGAAAACAACCACTGAGTCTTGGTTGTCTGTCTGGCGGTGTTGACACAGGGCTTGCTGCTGCTGCGAGGATTAATCGTGGTCCAAGACAAGGCTGGGGTCAAACACGGGTGGTCAGAGGC
>NW_013953348.1:161183-162756 GCF_001266775.1 Austrofundulus limnaeus
CACGATGGCTGTTCTTGTTTATCCTCTTCCACCATGGGTTTTCTGTTTCACTCAGCATTTTATGATTCAAGTCTTTCTTCTTGTTCAGCTCTATATTTTTTTTCCATTCTGTAGAAATGCTTTGACACGCAATAGTTCTGAAGTTTCTTTCTGCACTCAAAATTTGATATAACTTATGGTGAATGTAGACTTACAAGTTTATTTATTTTTTTTAATGTTCAATTAAATTTGGCCCTGTGATGCACTTGCGACGTGTCCAGGGTGCATACTTCCCCTTGAACAGTGACTGCAGGACATGGACACCAGTGACCCCTGTGACCCTGAAAGGAAGAAGCTGGTACAGATAATGGATGGAGGGGTGGAACTTTCTATGTTCTGTTTTACTTTTAGAAGTGGAAACTTTAATATTTGACCATTTAAACAATTTCCAGAATGCAAACCACCTTTGTCTGTTTAGCCGGAGATGGTATTTGTTCAGGAAAGCAGATTGAAATGTAACCAGTGCACCACTTTTGTAGACATGGCACATTTTTAGTCTGGCATCAATAATGTGAATCATCACTGAGGTCTGATGTTCAATCATTGCCTGCACATGTGTTTACATTGTTTTATAAATTCAATGAACACATTACTTTCTACTGCTTTTGAATCAGTAATTATTTATTCAGATCACTTGCAGCATATGAGAAAGCCTGCTGCACTGAACAGTAAGAAAATAATACACAATTATTTTTTGTAAAAGAAAAAAAAACATACATGAAATACACTTTTTTTACTTTTGCTTGAAACCTGTTAAATGTTATTTATGCAAAAAACACAGTTTGAAACAACTGTTATTGGCTGAAGTTCTGCAAACAAAATCATGAACAGTAAAATTATGATACTGAACACAACACTTCATAAAAACAAAAACAAAAAAATCTGATAAAACATAAATAAAGACACTGAAAAAGAAGAATAAAAACATTTAAATCATGCAAAATATTTGTGTTACTATTGCGTTACCTTCCAATACTTTTTGCTTCCCCTTGCAAAAGTTGTTTATTACYGCTGTACCTGCCGTTTTAATAACAAATTCACATGCTCACCATCATACGTTGTATGATATACATCACATGTTTTAGWGGGCAATAGGGGGTGCAGGGTAAGCTGAAAGAAAAATAAAAAATAAAGCAGAAATAAAAAAATCAATCAACCAAATGTTTCAAATCATAGAAAAGATGTTATAAAATTATTTTAAGATGTTATTTATGAGCACTGAATCATTTTGATTTATTGTTATTCTATTCTTATTGTCAACAGTTTGTTGTTTTAGTGGGAATATAATACAGCATTTAAAACATTTTAGTTATTAAAATTCAAATGCTAAACAAATGTAATAATTATTGGATAGTAAATAAATGCAAGGAAAGGAAACATTCTTAAACTTAATGTTTCTGTACTTATTTTGACAAAAATTTTGACAGGTTTGTTTTTAATAAATCTATTTTGCATCTGAAAGTAAATAAACAGCTGACAAAACATGTTGTGTCATTACACTGCAAGCTGTAAGTAGGGAGTGTTAGTTATATAT
>NW_013953348.1:162826-164534 GCF_001266775.1 Austrofundulus limnaeus
AGTTTGTTTTATTTAACATTTCAATTAATTTACACTTTGAGCAGTCTTGGAGAAGAAAATGAACATACAGTTTGGATTATGTATTTATAATTTTACTTATGAGTCAAAAAAATCAGGTACATGTTGAAAATGAAACAGCATTTCTATTAATCCATTTTAATTAGGATTATGGAACACAATTGCTTCCATAATATGGGAGGAATGTTTTCTGATAAATGTGTATGTGAGTGATAGTGGCGGGCTGTGCATTTTACACCTAGGCCTTCAATTGGGAGAGAAGGGACCTGCTGGATACGGAGAGACTGGGGGGGTCACGCTGCTTGACTGCGGAGTCTGCAGCGGCAGAAAGAGCAAAGAGGGAAAGGCTGCCAGCTCTCAACGTAATAAGGTTATAATAAAAAAATCTATAAGACAGTCCTACAGGTTTGTATGCAAAATGGGGAAACCTGTCTAATTTACAGACAATCTGTACAACTTGACACGAAGCCACAGCTACAAAAACCACCAATAATACACAGAAACACAGAAAAATATGCTAACATGAAGTATTTCCTGAACAAAGTTCCAGATGGAAACAAACARCAGGAGAAACCACAACAGCTGACATCTGAAGGACAGCTGGAGAAAACTGAGATATGTATCAGTGGAACACAGTGTGCCAGTTACTGATAARAAGACTGCTTCAGAAWCAGAACCAGAGAGAGAGGAGTTACTTCAAGCTGCAGAACTGGAAGAACAACTGGATTTATCAGCATCACAAACAGAGGATCTCTTGGACTCTGAGACCCCAACAGGACAGCAAATGCCACCCCCCCCCCCCTCAGATTTTACTAACAACATGAAAGAACCTGGCGAGATTAAGATCAAACAAACACCATGTCCAAATCCACGTAACACTCCTCTTCCAGCCCCTCGCACCAGCCTCTACAAAAAAATTTGCAGAGCCCCACCACCACCTCTGACCCTTCCATATGTATGAAAACAGACAAGCCTGTTTCTGTTCAAGATGATCCAAAGATTTTTGTTTGATAACTATGTTTTGGGGTTAGTAATTACTGTGGGAGGAATAAAAATTGAATTACTGGGGTTGGGATTTCAGAAAAGTACATATACTTGAGTTTGGGTTGACGTACAATAAAAGTTTTTTTTTGTTGTTGTTGTTGTATTGATCATTGAATTGATTAGTGACTAATCAAGAGGAGGGGAGTTGTCCTGGAACTAATACTTTTAGGTTTAAGCCAGTGATTTAGGACATACTGTACTTTAATGACCTAGGTTTTCATGACATGCTATTCATCTGCAGATAGAATGATTAAAGTCAGAACAAGATCTGCTAACAACAGTCATTCTTAGATATCACTTGTGTTTATCTTTGTGTTTTCCTTTGACCTTGTATGAAATCTTGCTAAGATGACATAATAAGTGTTTGTTAAACAATATATATGTAAGAGGCCTCTCAAGTGACACAGTGACAGAGAGAGAGAGGCAGAAGCACAGAGACAGGGCAGGTTGTTCTCTGTGTTTCCTGTTGTTGCAATAAAACTCAGCTGATCATTTCCACGGAGTACCTTCATTCTTGGACCACATATTTCTGTCTTTGTTAAATAAATATTTCCATAACAAATGCAATCTTAAAATCAATCATGAAAACCACAGGTAAACAGTGTAGAGAAGCTAGAACAGGAGTGATATGATCAAACTTCTGGGA
>NW_013953348.1:165534-167103 GCF_001266775.1 Austrofundulus limnaeus
GTGATAAAAGTCAGTTTTAATACTATTATTAAAATATTTAGTAAAACTCAGATCCAAATCCAGAACTACCCCAAGTTTTCTGGCCTCATGAGTGCAATTAAAACCTGAAGAATTAAGAACTTTAATTATAGGGTCTCTATGAGCCTTAGGGCCCAAAACCAACACCTCAGTTTTATTATTGTTTAACAATAAATTATTATCGGACATCTACGTAGACCTTAATATCGGTGAGACAAGAATTTAGGATGTTTAGAGCTGATAGATCTAAAGGATCAATAGATAAATATATCTGGGCATAATCTGCATAAAAATGAAAAGAGACATATTTGCAAATAATTTGACCCAGAGGCAGCATGTAAATAGAAAATAGCAGTGGGACAAGAATGGRACCCTGAGGAATGMCACAAGTAARTTTTACCACTTCAGAAGAACTGTTACCAATTGAAACACAGAAGAACCTATCACTTAAATAAGATTTAAACCAGTTCAGAGCAGTTCCACTTATACCCACAGAGTATTGCAGGCAATTAATTAGAGTACTGTGGTCTATCAAACGCAGCTGAGAGGTCCAACAGAACCAGGATTGAACACCGACCAGCATCAGTAGTAGAGAGGAGGAAGTAGAGGAGAGCTGTAGTCATAGCAGATATGCATAAAAACATCTGCTGTATGCGGGTGATGTGGTTCTGTTGGTGTCTTTGTGTTGTGACCTTTAGTGCGCACTGGGATGGTTCACAGCCAAGTGTGAAGCAAATTAAATGAAGTTTGTTCCTTTAAGTCCCAGGCCATGGTTCTGAATAGAAAAGAGGTGGAATGTTCCCTTAAGACTGGGGGTGGAAGAGCTTAAGTATCTGGGGGTCCGAAAAGTGTAGGTAGGATGAAGCAGGAGATGGATTGATGGATCAGGGTCTCATTCTCAGTAATGAGTTTGTTGCTTCATTCAGTCAAGGTGCTTTGGGAATGTCCCACTGGTACRAGGCCATGGGGAAGCCCCAGAACCCACTGCTGAGATTGTGTATCTTTTTTGTCCCTGGAATGCCTCGTGATCCACCTGGAGGAACTGCACAGTGTCTCAGGGGAGAGAGGTGTCTGGGTTTCTCTCCAGGACCTGATGCTTACAACTTTGGATAAACAGTAGAAGATGGTGCTGAAGATGAATATACTCTATCTTGTCAAATAAAATCTCTCAACATGCAGTCTGCATGTGGACTACATGAGAACATATCTTTGATGCATTTTCTTTCTCTTAGAATAAACTGCTTCATCAGGACAAGAACAGCTCACGTAAAACTTTTCCCTGTAATGTATAATGTCACAAATGTAGCTGTCAACAGAAAGAAAATAATATATAAACTATATTGCCAAAAGTAGTCACTCACCTGCCTTGACTTACACATGAGCTTAAGTGACATCCCATTCCTAATCCATAGGGTTCAGTATGATATTGGTTCACCCTTTGCAGCTACAACCCTTGGCAAAAAATATGGAATCACTAGGTTTGGATGAGCACTCATTCAGACATTTCATACTGTAAAACAAACAGATCAAAAACATGATACAATAATAAGG
>NW_013953348.1:168103-169686 GCF_001266775.1 Austrofundulus limnaeus
TAAAATTATTTAACACTGTAGCTTGTTAACACTCTATAGAGTAATATTGTTATTTTTATGGAGTTAATTTTACACTAAACTTTATTTAAAAAGTACACTTTATTGTGTAATACTAACATTATTTTTTGTTTTCTTTTTTACACAATGTGAGTCAGAGTACACAAAGTAGCGCACTCTATCCTAGAGTTAAAATCACCTCTTGAAGTGTTGTATTGACACTGGTCGTCAGTTGGCAAATCAACAAGCACAAAAGTGTGACCCTTCACACACCAGGAAGTACCTCTCACTCATGGGGTCGACTTAAAACAAACACATGGCAACAAACACAAAACTTAAACTTGAAAGACTAAACAACCTGAACAAGAAAACTAACCAGAAAAACAAATTTTTACACTCATGAATATCTTTAATAGTCTTAGGCATGCAAACATATAATTTCTACAAGATCACCCAGCATTCCTTGCTGAGAAAATTCTGGTCCATGAGGAAGAGGGCGGGGCTTTTCAGAATACTTCTTTCACCACTTCACTGTGTTATATAACGACACTGTTAAGTGTTAATCAAGACTTAATAGTGGGCAGAGCTTATTTAACACTGTCCAGAGTTGAGACAACACTGATGAAATCAACTCTGTGAATTAACACCAACACTGGACATCAGTTTACTCAGAAAGTGTTAAAATAACACTTGGGGAGCTGAAATTAACTCTTATAAAAGTTTAACACTGCAAATTTAACACTCCATTTTTTACTGTGGATGTTGGACAGAAGACCTGGCTCTCAGTCTCTGCTCTAATTCATCCCAAAGGTGTTATCAGGCTGAGGTCAGGACTCTGTGCAGGCCAGTCAAGTTCATTCACACCATCCATGTCTTTATGGATCTTGCTTTGTGCACTGGTGGACAGTCAATTGGATTGGTAAGTGAATACTTTTGGCAATTTAGTGTAGCAAGTACAGATATCATCAAARATCATTCGTTATTTGGACCAAACAATGTTTGGCTATTACTGTAAAGGACAATATTTACCGGTATATTCATTACCTTTGGAGTAATGTGGTGGAGTCTGTCCAGAGAATGAAATATTATTTGAGCTTTCACCTCAGTTTTCTTTCCAAATCACTTGAAGTAGAAAATAAATTATTGGAAACTAGCCTCAGTTAGTATTTCCTGTTTCTTTTATACTGCAAATAGCGAGTTCAACAGTTTTTCACATTCTAAGAATTTCATTGTATTGTTGACTTGTGTTGACCTGCATGTGATGGTAAACCAATCCTGAACAACATGCCTAACTCACAGTAAAATATAAAACATTCCTTAAGGGTAGTGCCGCCTCATGATGTCCTTTCATGATGATGATCCTTGCTCTGTGCAGGGGTTTATGGCTGCCAGACCCGGGGCACCTGTTCTAATGAATGGGTGCTCTGAACTGTAATTTTATTGTTCTTTGTACAATGACAATAAAGGTTTATTCAATTCAATTCAATAACTGAGGCTAGTTTCCAATAATTTATTTTCTACTTCAAGTGATTTGGAAAGAAAACTGAGGTGAAAGCTCAAATAATATTTCATTCTCTGGACAGACT
>NW_013953348.1:170686-171225 GCF_001266775.1 Austrofundulus limnaeus
CATCAGAGGTATTCTAAACATGTCTCAGTGGGAGGAGCAGACAGAACCCACTGGAGGTATTTTATATTCTCTATGGCATGGGGGGCACCTTGGGATGCCAAGGATGAGCTGGAGAGCAACACTGGGAAGAAGAATGTTTGGACTTCCTTTCTAGACCTATTGTCTCAGTGACCCAACTATGGATACAGTAGGTGTAGCGATGATGGATAAAAATAATGTGCTTCTGTTTGTCTTAGGATCCTAACTCACAAATCTGTGATGCCAGATTACAGGCGTCATCCTACAAATTTCACATTTTAAAACCAGAGAAAACAGAGGGTGATTCACCTCTGTTGTGTTAAACTATTAAACTACACGAAGACGAAGTACAAGAACAAATTGTATTAAACAGATCTCAGAGGTCACAGAAAATTACTGCACAGTTCATTGAAAATTGCTCTGGAGAAACATCTAAACCAATCTTATTTTAGTAGCTTTCATAAATAAAAAAACATTTCACAAAGGAAAAATTATGGGTTACATTATTTTACGATGATGGC
>NW_013953349.1:0-1292 GCF_001266775.1 Austrofundulus limnaeus
GTTGGTTGGTTGGTTGGTTGGTTGGTTGGTTGGATGATTGGTTGGATGATTGGTTGGTTGGTTGGTTGGTTGGTTGGTTGGTTGGTTGGTTGATTGGATGATTGGTTGGTTGGTTGGTTGGTTGGTTGGTTGGATGATTGGTTGGCTGGTTGGTTGGTTGGTTGGTTGGTTGGTTGTTTGGTTGGATGATTGGTTGGTTGGTTGGTTGGATGATTGGTTGGCTGGTTGGTTGGTTGGTTGGTTGGTTGGTTGGTTGGTTGGATGATTGGATGATTGGTTGGTTGGTTGGTTGGATGATTGGTTGGCTGGTTGGTTGGTTGGTTGCTTGGTTGCTTGGTTGGTTGGTTGGTTGGTTGGTTGGTTGGTTGTTTGGTTGGATGGTTGGTTGGATGGTTGGTTGGATGATTGGTTGGTTGGTTGGTTGGTTGGTTGGTTGGTTGGTTGGTTGGTTGGTTGGTTGGATGGATGGATGGTTAGTTGTTTGTTTGGTTGGTTGGTTGGTTGGTTGACTGATTTATTGATTGTTTACTTTGTTTACAGGTTTAGTTGAGTTTTTTGACAGTCAGCTGAAAGTGGAGGACAGGTGGATCTGCTTGGATTTATTTTAGGAAAGGTTCCTACATTAAACTGTCTGCTGTCTCAGACCAGGACTGGACCAGGACTGGACCAGGACTAGACCAGGACTGGACCAGGACTGGACCAGGACCCAGAGCAGGAGCCTGTAAGGCCTGTGAGGATGAGGAGCAGCAGGACGAAGACTTGATGCTGAACAAACTGATGACGATGGTTGTGAGGAAGAGGAGGAGGATGAAGATGTTTACATGTGGTGTGTAAATGTTTAGACATGGAGAAGATGAAGGTTCTGGTTCTGCTGTGACCCAGCTGGACCTGCAGAAACCTCCTGATGGTTCTGTTCTCTAAATATTTCTCCTGAAACTCAACAAATCCTCAGGATCAACTAAAAACTGTTTTTCTTTGTTTAACAAAGAAAAACTTTATTTTTTTAAACTAAACAATGACGTCATCATGTTGAAATACAAATAAACCTGAACTTCAGCTGCTTGTTGTTCATCATGTTGGTGAAGATGAAGAACATGTTTGTTTGTTGTTTATAAATAGACAAGTCTGTTTCAATTCATTTATTCATTTCATTAAACAAACAAACAAACAAACATTTCACACAACAAAACAATACAAATAAAATAAAATGAAATGTAGCAGAAGAAGAAAAAATTCTTATATCTGCTCCTTTTTTAATAAAAAATAGTTCAAACAACGATAAATCAAATAAT
>NW_013953349.1:2382-3684 GCF_001266775.1 Austrofundulus limnaeus
GTTTGTTTGTTTGTTTGTTTGTTTGTTTGTTTGTTTGTTTGTTTGTTTGTTTGTTTGTTTGTTTGTTTGTTTGTTTGTTTGATCTCGAGCAGAAACAAACAGCTTTTGATGTTTTTCTGCAGAAATGTTCCAAACGTCTGTAGAACCAGAACCAGAACCAGAACCAGAACCGGCAGTCTGAGCAGCAGGAGGAGTCTCCTCTGTAGGATCCTTGTTAGGAGGCTCTGCAGGGTCTGAGGAAGGGTCTGCTTCCTCCTCCTCCTCCTCCTCCTCGGAAACGGGATGTGATGTAAACAGAACTTTTTTTTGTTCTCCTGTCTTTGGAGAGTTCGGAACTTTTCCTGAAACTCGACCCAAACGGAACCTAAACAAGTCGGATTAAAGAGTTTTATGGACCCGTTCGGGAGGTAAAGACCCGATCAGGTTCTGGACCAGATCCGGTCCGTCTGCCGCCGAATAAAAACAACTCCGAGCCTCCGGACCGGGACCAGTGGACCGAACCGGGCTGAAGCTGCTGCGTTGGGCCTGGAGACCCACTACAGACAGGTACAGAACTTTCTGCTGCTCCCCGGGTCCGACCAGAACCACGAGTCCGACCAGAACCACGAGTCCAGAACAACTGTACTCAGATTACACAGATTTAAGATCTGATCCAGCCTGAGGCCTGCAGGAGATCCGAACCAGAACCTAAAGATTAATAATCTGCAGAACAATAATCTGAACCAGAACCTTCAGAATAATAATTTGAACCAGAACCTTCAGAATAATAATCTGGACCAGAACCTTCAGAATAATAATCTGAACCAGAACCTTCAGAATATTAATCTGGACCAGAACCTTCAGAATAATAATCTGAACCAGAACCTAAAGATTAATAATCTGCAGAACAATAATCTGAACCAGAACCTTCAGAATAATAATCTGGACCAGAACCTTCAGAATAATAATCTGCAGAATAATAATCTGGACCAGAACCTTCAGAATAATAATCTGCAGAATAATAATCTGGACCAGAACCTTCAGAATAATAATCTGCAGGATAATAATCTGGACCAGAACCTTCAGAATAATAATCTGTATAATAGTAATTTGCAAAATATTAATCTGGACCAGAACCTTCAGAATAATAATCTGCAGAATAATAATCTGAACCAGAACCTTCAGAATAATAATCTGCAGAATAATAATCAGGACCAGAACCTTCAGAATAATAATCTGCAGAATAATAATCTGAACCAGAACCTTCAGAATAATAATCTGAACCAGAACCTTCAGAATAATAATCTGCAGAATAATAATCTG
>NW_013953349.1:3954-4420 GCF_001266775.1 Austrofundulus limnaeus
GGACCAGAACCTTCAGAATAATAATCTGCAGAATAATAATCTGAACCAGAACCTTCAGAATAATAATCTGAACCAGAATCTTCAGATGCAGGATCAGATTAATAATCCAAACCTTCGGCACAGCCTTTGATGAACCTGAGCCATGGTTTTGTTGTTTATTGATTTTTATTTTTATTCTGACTTTAATCTGACTGTAATCTGAAAATAATCCAACTCTAATCTGAGTATAACCTGACTGTAATCTGACTCTAATCTGTGAAACATGGAGATAATCTGAAGTACATCCTGATATGATGGACAGATTAACAGCGGGCTGGTGGGTTAGAGACGTCAGCAGTGAGGGTAGGGAGCAGGTGGAGGAGAGTCTGGAGAGGTGGAGGTTCTGATGAGAGGTTCAGCCTGGAGGAGGAGGAGTTGGTGGAGGAGGAGGAGGAAGAGGAGCAGGAGGAGGAGGAGGAGGAGGAGG
>NW_013953349.1:4549-8506 GCF_001266775.1 Austrofundulus limnaeus
TGTGTGTGTGTGTGTGTGTGTGTGTGTGTGTGTGTGTGTGTTTCAGGGCTCATGTTCTGTTATTTTCAGTCAGAGGTCAGTGAGTTGTTCTGACAGGAACAAACTGTCTCAGAGGAAATCAACAAGTAAACAAACATGAAACATTTTATTTAAACTTTCGTCTTTTATTTGGTTCAAAACAAACTTTATTTATTTACTTTTTATGACAAATTTAAAAATGTATTTTTTTAATTTGATGCATGTTTCATGTTGAAAACAACAACAACAACTTGTGTTTCTACACAACTTCAGCTGTCTGGAGTTCTGGTGGTCCGCGGGTCGCTGCAGGTGGTTCTGAACAGCTTCATGTTTGTGATGAGAGGCAGTACACACAGATCTGGTCTCTGGAGGAGACTGAAGTCCTGCAGAGTCCTGCAGAGTCCTACAGAGTCCTACAGAGACCTGCAGAGTCCTGCAGAGTCCTACAGAGACCTGCAGAGTCCTGCAGAGTCCTACAGAGCCTCAGAAGGATCAGACCCTCAAATGATGGACCCTGGCGTATTCATGTCAGGTCTAGGTGGTCTTTGTGTCGCTCCAGGTCCAGGAGGTCCTGCTGGTGTCTGGTTGGACTGTGACTTCCTGAAAAATAAAAAGTTTTTATTTTAGTTTTAATTTTCTCTAAACGAACAAAAACCTGAAATGATGAGTTGAATTAAAAAAACAAAGATTTTACAAACAGAAAACTTCAGCTGTTTTTCTGATGTTTCAGCTTTAATTTTAGCTGATGTTGGTTTAGAAACATGTTCTCAGAATATTCAGGAGAGTTTTAGTTAAACGTCTGGTTTTGGTTGGTCTGTCCAGTAGAATCAGCTGTTCTCATAGGCTCCGCCCACTAAACCTTAAACTTCCTGAATCAGAACTATTTAAAAATCTGTGCTAAATACTAAAACCTGCAGCTTTACTTCAGTCCTGTCCTCATGTAGTCCAAGTGTCCACTCAGATGTCTGTGTCCACCCTAGAGTGATTTAAACTGGTCATGTGACGAGGACACGCAGGGACATGCAGGACATGCACGGACATGCAGGGACATGCAGGACATGTAGGGACACGCAGGGACATGCAAGACATGTAGGGACACGCAGAGACATGTAAGACATGTAGGGACACGCAGAGACATGCAAGACATGTAGGGACACACAGGGACATGCAAGACATGTAGGGACATGCAGGACACGCAGGACATGCAGGGACTCCAGGGGATTAATGGTCATATTAATGGTTATCAGCTAAATACCACAGTTAGCTTTAACCTACTGTCCAGGTGTCTGTCTGTCAACATGTAGCTGCACGTTCACCTGCAGCATGAGGGCTTTAAAGCTCCACGTGCACGGCCTAACGTGCACAGCCTCACGTGCACAGAGAGACTTCAAAGTTTAGCAGCAGAACTTAAACTCAAATGTCAGCTGTATGAGTCCTGTACTTTAGCTCTTATTAGCCGAAACGTCTCCTGTAGCTGAAGTATCACTTCCTAATCCCAGATGTTTGTCCCAGGTCCAAACAGTCTCTGTCCTTCTGTCTTCAGGTGTCTCATGTGTCTTCATTAGTCTCATGTGTCTTCATGTGTCTCGTGTCTCTGGTGTCTTCATGTGTCTCTGGTATCTTCAGTTGCCTATAGGTGTCTCTGGTGTCTCCATGTGTCTCTGGTGTCTTCAGGTGTCTATAGGTGTCTCTGGTGTCTCCATGTGTCTCTGGTATCTTCAGTTGCCTATAGGTGTCTCTGGTGTCTCCATGTGTCTCTGGTGTCTTCAGGTGTCTATAGGTGTCTCTGGTGTCTCCATGTGTCTCTGGTATCTTCAGTTGCCTATAGGTGTCTCTGGTGTCTCCATGTGTCTCTGGTGTCTTCAGGTGTCTATAGGTGTCTCTGGTGTCTCCATGTGTCTCTGGTGTCTTCAGGTGTCTCTGGTGTCTCCATGTGTCTCTGGTGTCTTCAGGTGTCTCTGGTGTCTTCAATTGTCTATAGGTGTCTTCAGTTGTCTATAGTTGTCTCTGGTGTCTTCGTGTGTCTCTGGTGTCTTCAGGTGTCTCTGGTGTCTTCAGTTGTCTATAGTTGTCTCCGGTGTCTTCATGTGTCTCTGGTGTCTTCATGTGTCTCTTGTGTGTTCATGTGTCTCTGGTGTCTTCAGGTGTCTCTGGTGTATTCAGGTGTCTATTGATGTCTCTGGTGTCTTCAGGTGTCTCTGGTGTCTTCAGGTGTCTCTGGTGTCTTCAGTTGTCTATAGGTGTCTCTGGTGTCTTCATGTGTCTCTGGTGTCTTCAGGTGTCTCTGATGTCTTCATGTTTCTCTGGTGTCTTCAGGTGTCTCTGGTGTCTTCAGGTGTCTATTGATGTCTCTGGTGTCTTCAGGTGTCTATAGGTGTCTTCAGATGTCTATAGGTGTCTCTGGTGTCTTCATGTGTCTCTGGTGTCTTCAGGTGTCTGGTGTCTTCATGTGTCTTTAGGTGTCTTCAGTTGTCTAAAGGTGTCTCTGGTGTCATCAGGTGTCTCTGGTGTCTTTATGTGTCTGTGGTGTCTTCAGGTGTCTTCTGGTGTCTTCAGGTGTCTCTGATGTCTTCATGTGTTTCTGTCTTCAGGTGTCTCTGGTGTTTTCAGTTGTCTATAGGTGTCTCTGGTGTCTTCAGGTGTCTCTGGTGTCTATAGATGTCTCTGGTGTCTTCATGTGTCTCTGGTGTCTTCATGTGTCTCTGGTGTCTTCAGGTGTCTCTGGTGTCTTCAGTTGTCTATAGGTGTCTCTGGTGTCTTCAGGTGTCTCTGGTGTCTNAGGTGTCTCTGGTGTCTTCAGGTGTCTCTGGTGTCTATAGGTGTCTCTGGTGTCTTCATGTGTCTCTGGTGTCTTCATGAGTCTCTTGTGTCTTCAGGTGTCTCTGGTGTCTTCAGGTGTCTCTGGTGTCTTCAGGTGTCTCTGGTATCTTCATGTGTCTATAGGTGTCTTCAGTTGTCTAGAGGTGTCTCTGGTGTCTTTAGGTGTCTGGTGTCTTCAGGTGTCTCTGATGTCTTCATGTGTCTCTTTTGACTTCAGGTGGCTATTGATGTCTCTGGTGTCTTCAGGTGTCTTCTGGTGTCTTCAGTTGTCTATAGGTGTCTCTGGTTAACTTCATGTGTCTCTGGTGTCTTCTGGTGTCTTCTGGTGCCTTCAGGTGTCTCTGATGTCTTCATATTTCTCTGGTGTCTTCAGGTGTCTATAGGTGTCTCTGGTGTCTATAGGTGTCTCTAGTGTCTTCATGTGTCTCTGGTGTCTTCAGGTGTCTCTGGTGTCTTCAGGTGTCTATTGATGTCTTTGGTGTCTTCAGGTGTCTTCATGTGTCTATAGGTGTCTTCATGTGTCTCTGGTGTCTTCATGTGTCTTTAGGTGTCTTCAGTTGTCTATAGGTGTCTCTGGTTGACTTCATGTGTCTCTGGTGTCTTCATGTGTCTCTGGTGTTTTCAGGTGTCTTCTGGTGTCTTCAGGTGTCTCTGGTGTCTTCATGTGTCTCTGGTGTCTATAGGTGTCTCTGGTGTCTTCATGTGTCTCTGGTGTCTTCAGGTGTCTTCAGTTGTCTATAGGTGTCTCTGGTTGACTTCATGTGTCTCTGGTGTCTTCAGGTGTCTCTGGTGTCTTCAGGTGTCTCTGATGTCTTCATGTTTCTCTGGTGTCTTCAGGTGTCTATAGGTGTCTGGTGTCTTCAGTAGTCTTCAGATGTCTCTGGTGTCTTCAGGTGTCTCTGGTGTCTTCAGGTGTCTCTGGTGTGTTCATGTGTCTCTGGTGTCTTCAGGTGTCTTCAGTTGTCTCTGGTGTCTTCATGTGTCTTCAGGTGTCTTCAGTTGTCTCTGGTGTCTTCAGGTGTCCATATATACAACATGCAAACAACATGAAGACAACATGCAAACAACATGAAGACAACATGCAAACAACATGAAGACAACATGCAAACAACATGAAGA
>NW_013953349.1:14906-17355 GCF_001266775.1 Austrofundulus limnaeus
AGGAAGACTAGGGACATGAGGAAGATGAGAGACATGAGGAAGACTAGGGACATGAGGAAGATGAGAGACATGAGGAAGACTAGGGACATGAGGAAGATGAGAGACATGAGGAAGACTAGGGACATGAGGAAGATGAGAGACATGAGGAAGACTAGGGACATGAGGAAGATGAGAGACATGAGGAAGACTAGGGACATGAGGAAGATGAGAGACATGAGGAAGACTAGGGACATGAGGAAGATGAGAGACATGAGGAAGACTAGGGACATGAGGAAGACTAGGGACATGAGGAAAACTAGGGACATGAGGAAGATGAGAGACATGAGGAAGACTAGGGACGTGAGGAAGAGGGGGGACATGAGGAAGACTAGGGACATGAGGAAGAGGGGGGACATGAGGAGGAGGAGGGACATGAGGAAGAGGAGGGACATGAGGAAGACGAGGGACATGAGGAAGAGGAGGGACATGAGGAAGAGGAGGGACATGAGGAAGAGGAGGGACAGTAGAAGAAGCTCAGATGAAAACTGGACTTTGAACTCTTTCTGACCTGAAGAGAAGAGAAAAAATCTTTCTTTCATTCAGTTAATATCTGTGTCTCTGAACGAATCAGATTTCACATTATTAGAAGACAAAACAGCTGAAATAAAAACAGCTCAAATAAAAACAGCTCAAATAGAAACAGTTAAAATATAAACAGCTAAAATAAACAGCTGAAATAAAAACAGCTAAAATAAAGAGCTGAAATAAAAACAGCTGATATAAAAAGAGCTCAGCTAAAGAGTAAATAAAACAAAGAGTAACTACTACAACTAAAGAGTAAATAAAATAGCTCAAATAAAAACAGCTATAATAAAAACAGCTCAAATAAAAACAGGTAAAACAAATCAGCTAAAATTAAAACAACTAAAATAAAACAGTTGAAATAAAACAGCTGATAGACCAGGAAGAGAAATGTTTTTAATCATTTGATTGAACTAAAACTCATGTTGTTTAAATCTCTACACTGTTGTAAACAAACTAAGTTATGTTATCGCTGACTCAGCATTTCCATTTTCGCTGACTCAGCGTTCACCTTATTGTCATTCAGTTTATAATTTCTTCTGTAGTCATTTGGACTTTAGCTTCTTTCACAAGTTCAAAAATCCAGGAAATGCAGGTTAAAATGAAGTTATCATCTACAAGTGTTACTGCTTGTGTCTGTTAGCAAAATATCTAACAAACCAGTGGACAGATGTGAAAGAAACTTTACATTCAAATGGGTCTAAAAATGAAGTTTTATTTTGTTAACAGAAGGAGGATGTGGCTCATGTCGAGATGAACTGGACTTTGGTTTAAAAAATAAAAGTGAAAAGGTTTTTAGTAAAAGTTCAATCCAAACTGCAGACGGTTTTCAAAGTAAAACTCGGTTACATAACTGTTGAAACTTTATTAAAGCACACAGATGTTGGGCTAAACTCTCGTTAATTTATTTTACAGCCTTTTGTCCTCATGAAAGTGCTTCATTAGTAGTTTATAACCTGAAATACGTCAACAGGAAATATATTCCCAGGCTTTTATTGTGAAAAGTCCTTCAGCTCCCATGTTTCTGTGTGTCATCATGTGACTCTGCTGCAGAAGATGAGCAACAGAGCAGGAATCTGTGCTGCAGCCAGGGCATTACATAACCACACACACACGCACGCACGCACGCACGCACACACACACACACGCACGCACGCGCACACACACACAGAGCTGTGCTGAATGAATTCACTTCCTGATGTTTGCCTCAGAAACAGTCAGGAGTCAAGCAGCTGCAGCCATGTTTACTTCCTGTTTACTTCCTGTTTACTTCCTGTTTGTTGTGAAGCTGCTCAGACCTTCAGGTCAGGTTTCATCAGATGAAGGTCTGAAGGTTTCAGACTGATGAGTTCTGTGGAACAAAGACACTTCAGAGGTTTTTCTGTTTGTTTCTCAGCCGTTTCACAGCAACGTGTTGAAACGTTCTGTCTGGAAACTTTCCTCCAACCTGTTCAGGCAGCTCCTCCACAGACCCGGACACAGGTGGTCCCTGCAGGTTTACCTGGGACTGGATCAAGTGTGGCGTCTTTAAACTCGTCTCTGTCCTGCAGAGGATGAAGTTTTTACTTCAAATTAGACATTTCTTAAAACATGTTAACATTCAGTGCCGTTTTAGTTTCATTTTATTTTGAAAGGCTTTCAAAATGAATGTTCAACGCATCAAAATGAACATCTAGACCCTCCTCTTTCGATTGACACCTCATTTGACCAACTGGGTTCAAGTTTCGACGGTCCAGGGCCAAAAAAATTTCAGAAGTGACCAACTTCCAGTTCTCATCATCCTGGCTTTGACTGACTGTAGAATCGGCCAATCAGCTCCGAGCTTTGTTCTGATGCTCCAGCTGTGTAGCCAATCACCGTACCTTTCATTACACACACACACACACAC
>NW_013953349.1:18821-22370 GCF_001266775.1 Austrofundulus limnaeus
TTTCTTTACTTACTCTCTGGCTCCTCAAGGTAGAGGAGCCAAATGTCTGGCTCACTGCTGCCAACTAGTGGTCAGAGGCTGAACTACAACATAAAAATGAACGGTTGGCAGGAAAGTTGACATTTTAAACCTTAATAAAAAATCGATACAGGGCTTTAGAATATCGATACAGTATCGGGAAATGAAATATTGCGATATTTCAGTGTATCGATATTTTCTTACACCCCTATTCAGACCCGGTCCAGGTTCAGTCAAAGTTCTGGAGTGAACTAATTGTTCCCAGTGAATAGAGAGGTTTAAAAAGTGCCTGTGATGTGAATATCCTTCAAAACAAAAAGTCAAAGAAAACATATTTATATTTAATAAAATTGGTATAATACACACGATTTTACACTTTTGTGTACGTAACTGGCATATTTTCTTTTTAATTTGACCAAGATGAAATATAACAGGAAGTGACATCATGAGAGTATTATTTAGGAAAAGGGAACTTCCTGGAGTTTATTTATTGAAAGAATATTATTTTAACTCTGACTCTTCCTCATCTCTGCTTGAAAGTGACTCAAAATTGTCTAAAGAACGTCAGATTCTTCTCAAACACTGCTCTGTTCACACGACGACGTTACTCTGGTGACATCACTTCCTGCCACTTCACATGCTGTGCAAATTCAAATATTGCATAGTAGAACCAGAGGCTGTACTTCATATTAGTGACAAACTTTGGTGTTTTTTGATGAGTTACTTTCATTTTTGCTTCTACTTTTCATTTGAAATAAGTTTCCATTTTCAGCAGGTTTCTAAGGTTCTTCTTCTACATATTAAAAAGTTGTTAAACATCTGAGTGGTGCACTACTGCTACTAGTGGTGAGAAAGTGTATTGCACCTTATTCAAACTCAGTGTGGTCCCACGGCCCTCTGTGGCCCAAAGTTAAAAACTGTTGTTCTTTTGAGGCCCTCAAGGTGGCGCTCGGCCCAAGAATCTCTGGTCTAAACTCTGGGACAGATCCGTTGGTCTAAACTCTGGGACAGATCCATTGGTCTAAACTCTGGGACAGATCCGTTGGTCTAAACTCTGGGACAGATCCGTTGGTCTAAACTCTGGGACAGATCCGTTGGTCTAAACTCTGGGACAGATCTGTTGGTCTAAACTCTGGGACAGATCCGTTGGTCTAAACTTTGGGACAGATTCGTTGGTCTAAACTCTGGGACAGATCTGTTGGTCTAAACTCTGGGACAGATCCGGTTGGATCGTAGCTGAAGCTGCAGGTGTGTGTGTGTTTTCTCAGAGATGTAGCGTGTGTGTTGGAGGGACCACGGACCATCATGCACCTCTTCCTTCTGCTGATCCTTCACCTGCCAGCAGCCATTGCGCAGATCGGCCCAGGTAGGCCCCTCCCCCTGCAGGAAGTCCGTACCCACACCTGTCAATCATCAGAACATTAACAGCTCCCTCCTGGTTTCAGAACAATGTCGCTACGCGCTAGGCATGGAGGACGGGCGGATCAAAGACCAGGACCTGTCCGCTTCCAGCCAATGGTACGACACGACTGGACCGCAGAACGCCAGGTGAGCGCAGGCCACGCCCACTGCCCTCCCAGACCACACAGGTGTTCACGCAGCGGTCTGATGGAGGACAGAATCCTGACCCTCAGACTGTCAATGTTTGTGTTTGCAGGTTGAACTGTGAGCGAGGGGACGGGGCCTGGTGTCCTAAAGGACAGCTGGAGCCCTCAGACAGTCAGTACCTGCAGGTCAGTGTCTCAAACAGGTCCGGTCCTGTTCAGGAACAAGGTCTAGATTATCATCGAGGTTTGGTTTTGCAGATCGACCTGCGCAGGCTGACCTTCCTGACCCTGATGGGAACTCAGGGACGCTACGCTCTAGGTTTGGGCAAAGAGTTCGCTCAGCAGTACCGCCTGAACTACAGCCGAGACGGCCTGCTGTGGAGGTCCTGGAAGAACCGGCAGGGGAAGGAGGCGAGTGACCCAGACCCCACACTCAGGGATTAGTATAAGTCTGAGGGGGACGCAGGGACAGAATAACCATCCGTCTCTCCGTCCCGGTGTCCCTTTTTCACCTGCAGGTTCTGGATGGCAACAAGAACACCTACGCTGTCTTCTCCAACGACCTCAAACCTCCGGTCATCGCACGTTACGTCCGCGTGATCCCCGTCAGCAAGCTGTCCACCACCGTCTGCATGAGGCTGGAGCTGTACGGCTGTCCCTGGGACGGTAGGACACAGAGACACAGAGAGACATTAAACCAAAACCTGGGCTTCTTCATGAACCAGATGTTGTCTTCTTCCTGTAGATGGTCTGATGTCCTACAGCGCTCCTGTCCCCAGCCTCAACGACTCCACATACGACGGAGTTCAGGACAAAAAGTCAGTCAGCCCAGTCCAGGTCCACATCAGTTGCTTTAGTGTCTCTGGTCTTTGTGTCTCACGGCTGTCTCGCCCAACAGGAAGCTGACCGGAGGTCTGGGTCAGCTGACCGATGGTCTGACCGGCCTGGACGACTATCGGCTGAGCCACCAGGTCCAGAGGCCCGGGTACGACTACGTGGGCTGGAGGAACGACACGCCGGGGATTCTGGGATACGTGGAGATGGAGTTTGTGTTCGACAGGCCGAGGAACTTCACATCCATGAAGGTGTGTAGTTCTGCTTCCATCATCACATCAGAGCAGAGCAGACAGGAAGTAGATCTGAAATTAAACATCAGACATCCTTTATAGTTTCATTTAAAGTGATCCACGGTCACCTCTAACATTAGACTGTAAGAGATGAACGTTTATTTTAACTGGAAAATAAAGAAGTTTTTATCATTTTTTAACAAAATATTTAAAAATATACCGTATTACACAAACTGGTCCATTTTATTTACACGCAAAGCATCATGGGTAAATGATAACATCGACTAGGTCATCACTGTGAAACTACGAGCTTCATAAACCCTGAAGGTTAATGTTGGACAATATCTGATGATCATCTCTTTGAAATGAATCCAGAGCAGAGATAAAGAGACGAGTCAGCCTGCAACTGAAAGTCAGACAACGGGACACTGAGACTGTGAGACACTGACTGTGAGACACTGAGACTGTAAGACTCTGAGAATGTGAGACACTGACTGTGAGACACTGAGACTGTAAGACTCTGAGAATGTGAGACACTGACTGTGAGACACTGAGACTGTAAGACTCAGAGAATGTGAGACACTAGGATTGGTTAATATTGAGACTGTGAGACACTGTGACTGTGAGACACTGAGAATGTGAGACACTGAGACTGTGAGACACTGAGACTGATACTGAGACTGTAAGACACTGAGACTGTGAGACACTGAGACTGTAAGACACTGAGACTGTAAGACACTGAGACTGTTTGATATTGAGACTGTAAGACATTGAGACTGTTTGACACTGAGACAGTGAGACTGATACTGAGACTGTGAGACACTGAGACTGTGAGACACTGAGACTGTAAGACACTGAGACTGTGAGACACTGAGACTGTGAGACACTGAGACTTGAGACACTGAGACTGTGAGACT
>NW_013953349.1:24209-25941 GCF_001266775.1 Austrofundulus limnaeus
TGAGACTGTGAGACACTGAGACTGTGAGACACTGAGACTGATACTGAGACTGTGAGACACTGAGACTGTAAGACACTGAGACTGATACTGAGACTGTGAGACTGTGAGACACTGAGACTGTGAGACACTGAGACTGATACTGAGACTGTGAGACACTGAGACTGTAAGACACTGAGACTGATACTGAGACTGTGAGACTGTGAGACACTGAGACAGCGAGACACTGAGACATGTTGTCTTCCCTGCAGGTTCACAGTAACAACATGTTCTCCCGCGGCGTGAAGATCTTCTCCTCAGTTTCCTGTTCCTTTAAGCTCCACCCCAAGGCGGCGTGGGAGGCGGAGCCTGTGGTGTTCAACACGGTGCTGGACGACAAGAACCCGAGCGCCCGGTACGTCACCGTGCCGCTGAACCGCCGCGCAGCCAGACTCCTCCGCTGTCGCTTCCACTTCGCTGACGTGTGGATGATGTTCAGCGAGGTCTCCTTCCAGTCGGGTAAAAACAGCCGAAACGTTTCACAGATAAGTAGCTAAAGCTTGGTGTGGGGGTAGCTGAGAGTCATCTGGAGAAAATGAAAGATGGTGCTTTTTGTCCATCAGAGGACACCGTCCTGTCCACCCTGCCAACACAGATGCCGATGATGGGAAGTTCTGCTACGAGTGATGATGTCATCATGAAAACCACACCAACAACAGGTGAGACATGAAAGCTGCTGACATCATTCTGATCTCAGGACCGGTCTGACCCCCACCCCCCCCCCAGCAGCTACTCCATCATCCACGGCCTCTTCAGAGGATGGGAACACGCCCGTCCTGATTGGCTGCCTGGTGACCATCATCCTGCTGCTGGTCATCATCATCGTCCTCATCCTGTGGTGTCAGTGTGTGTGTAAGGTCCTGGAGAAGGTGAGGCCTGCTGTCTGTGCTGCCGTCTGTCTCCACTGTGGAGCTTTTAACCCCGCTCGTCCTCTGCAGGCTCCGCGTCGCATCCTGGACGAGGACGTGACTGTCCGGCTGTCCTCCTGCAGCGACACCATCGTCCTGCAGACCCCCCCGGTGCCCCCTCGCTCCAGACACCCCCCTGCAGGTAGCTGGTTTTACTCAGGAGGGGTCCCAGTCTGAGCTGAGACTGGTTCAGACTTTAGAGCTGAAGTTAAACTGAAGTCAGAACTCTTCCTGTTCTTTCTGTCCCCCCCAACACAGACCCCCACTATGAGAGAGTTTTCCTGCTGGACCCTCAGTACCAGAACCCGGCCATGCTGAGGAACAAGCTGCCGGAGCTGTCGCAGAGCGCCGAGGCATCAGGTAAACCTGCACGTCCCACAGAGACACTTATCACCAGCTGTGTTTCCATTCACCATGAAAATGCGCAAATTAGAGTTTAGAAAATAAATTTACTCAATAAAAACACGTCAATTTAGAAAAAAATTCTGTTTTTCAACAAAATATTTTTGCACTAGGATGAGGTGGTTTTTCATCCGTATCGAAATTGATGTTTTTCACAAAACTGCAATGGAAACAGTTTTTTCACATCACAGGAGTCACGTGATCAACAACCGTCTGTTTCTACTGGTGAAAAAGACGATGATGAAGAAGATAACAGGAAGTAGAAGTAGTAGTAATATCACAGAAGTAGTATAAAATAGTAAACTCACTGACTATGGAGGACCAAACCTATCATTATTGGAAATAAATGTATAAATATATAACTGGCGTATTAAAATAAATTATAG
>NW_013953349.1:25951-41855 GCF_001266775.1 Austrofundulus limnaeus
CTGCCATGTTTGTAATGACTTATCATGAGAACAAACGTATTCACGTGACTTTAAGAACATTTCTTACTTAATGGAAACACTGCAGTTGTGAAACTGTTTTTCAACATTAACAGAATATCAACAAAGTTTTGTGCACATTTGTAATGGAAACACAGCTTGTGAGCAGTTCTGACCCGGCAGGTTTGAACCAGGCCAAACCGGACCCAACCTATCCAGACGCAGAGTGGGTTAAAACTCATTCCTGTTCAGGAGGTTTTGGATGAATTTGTCAGAAACAGGAGGTTTTCAGAGAAATGAAGTCTGGATCCTGTTTGTTGTTTCTTCTCTGTCTCTGGTTCTTTCAGCTCCAGAACCGGCTGCAGCAAGGTTCTGTCTGTTCTTTGGGGTCATGTTTTCCTGCATGCTCAGTCACTCTGCACTGTTTCTCTCCTCTTCCTCCCAGCTCCTCCTTCTTTCTGTCTCCTCTTCCTCCAGCCCTCCTCCTGGGTAACCCCCTCTATGACCTGCTCCTGCTGACTTCCTGTCACATGGCGTCAGGCTGGTTTGGTGGTAAGAGCTGAAAGGTGTGAATGGACGTGTTTTAAAGTCTTCAGCAGGGTCTGGACCCTCAAAGGTTCAACAGAACTTTGATGTTGTGTCTGAGAACTTTAAAAACAAACTAAAGCAGGAAGAAAAGAACCAAGAGCCTCGGGGTTATTAAACATTTCATCATTTCAGACAGAAATTTCAACCCAAATAACCTGAAAACTTTGTTGATTAAACAGTTTGATTAATTATTGCTCCTTTCTAATTTGAATCCTTCACTGAGATCATTTTACTCTGATGTAAAAACATCCTAATAAATAAATATTCAAATTAAAACTTTTATTTTATATTTAATACTTTATTACAGAGCTGTAATTACATGATTATCATATTAGTAATTACATAATGTTATTAAATTATAACCCTTTATTACAGAGCTGTAATTACACGGTTATTATATTAGTAATTACATAATGTTACTAAATTATAACCCTTTATTACAGATTTGTAATTACACGATTATTATATTAGTTATTACATAATNTAATATTACTAAATTATAACCCTTTATTACAGATTTGTAATTACACGATTATTATATTAGTTATTACATAATGTTACTAAATTATAACCCTTTATCACAGATTTGTAATTACATGATTATCATATTAGTAATTACATAATGTTATTAAATTATAACCATTTATTACAGAGCTGTAATTACATGATTATTATACCAGCACTTACAAACTGTTACAAGATCATAACACTGTGTTACCAAATGATTCTCAGTTTTTTTTCAGTGTTTTTATGTACACTCCTCCCTGTTGTTGTTGTTGTTGTTGTTGTTGTTGTTGTAGTTTACCTGAAGCCCTCTGTCTCTGACAGCCTTTGGGGGGGGCTACGCTGAGCCGGACGTCACCCAGTGCACCCCCCACCAGTGCTTCAACAGCAGCGCGCCGCACTATGCTGAGACGGACATCGTGCGCCTGCAGGGCGTCACCGGCAGCAACATGTACGCCGTCCCCGCCCTCACCGTGGACTCCCTGACCAGGAAGGACATCTCCGCCGCCGAGTTCCCACGGCAGCAGCTGATCTTCAGGGAGAAGCTGGGGGAGGGGCAGTTTGGAGAGGTGGGTGGAGTCAGTGAGGCAGGACTGTGAATGTCTGCAGGCAGGATGGCTCACCTCCTTCTGCTGCAGGTCCACCTGTGTGAGGCCGAGGGGCTCCCCGAGTTCCTGGGGGAGGGGTCGCCCCTCCCGGACAGAGACGGACGCTCGGTGCTGGTGGCGGTCAAACAGCTGAGGGCGGACGCCACGAGTCAGGCCAGGTGCTGAGAACAGAACCGTTTCACTGTCAGGTGAAGAGTTCAGTCATAACGCTGTGTGTCTGCGTCCGTCAGGAACGACTTCCTGAAGGAGATAAAGATCATGTCCCGTCTGGACAACGCCAACATCATCCGGCTGCTGTGTGTGTGCGTGTCGTCCGACCCGCTCTGCATGGTGACCGAGTACATGGAGAACGGAGACCTGAACATGTTCCTGTCCCAGCGGGAGATGGAGAGCACGCTGACGCACGCCAACAACATCCCTTCAGTCAGGTGGAGTAAGGACCGCAGGTGTCCAATCACAGCTGCCGCCCTGCCCACTGACTCCTCCCTCTGTCTCCCTCCAGTCTGTCGGACCTCCTCCACATGGCCGTGCAGATTTCCTCTGGGATGAAGTACCTGGCCTCGCTGAACTTCGTGCACCGGGACCTGGCCACCAGGAACTGCCTGCTGGACCGCCGCCTCACCATCAAGATCGCCGACTTCGGGATGAGCAGGAACCTGTACAGCAGCGACTACTACCGGATCCAGGGCCGGGCCGTGCTGCCCATCCGCTGGATGGCCTGGGAGAGCATCCTGCTGGTGAGGGGCTCGGGACCAGACTCAGACCTGGTGCCAGGATTTCCACAGATCTTTAAAGCTGGAACTTTTATTATTATTATAAAGTTTATTCATTTWAAACAAAACATAAATTCAATATTCAATAAAAATGTAAATCATAAACCAAATGACAGGCAGCAGAAGAAGAAAAAATTCTTATGATTTCTGCCCCTTTTTCTCAAATAAATAAATTCAATCAAAAATAATCTTCAATTTACAAAAACGTACAAAATATAAAAGAAAAACAATAAAGGTTTAATTCCTTCTTGAGCAACAATTCGTACATTATACTCATAGATATTTCTCCAACAAATTAACCTTTATAATTCTCTTAAATATACACATTGATCCGGCATTTTTAATGTCATCCTCCAGATTATTCCATAATTTAATTCCCTGGACTGAGATACTCCGTTCCTTCAAACCGGTTCTACCTTTAGATCTCACGAACTTTTCATTCATCCATCCATCATCTTCTTCCTCTAATCCAGGGTCAGGTCTCGGGGGCAGCAGCCTCAGCAGAGACCCAGACTTCCCTCTCTCCAGACACTTGGACCAGCTCCTCTGGGGGAATCCCAAGGTGTTCCCAGACCAGCTGAGAGACATAGTCCCTCCAGCGTGTCCTGGGTCTTCCTCTGGGTCTCGACCCAGTGGGACGTGTCCAGAACATCTCACCAGGGAGGAGTCCAGGAGGCATCCTAACCAGATGAACCACCTCAACTGGCTCCTCTGGACGTGGAGGAGCAGCGGCTCTACTCTGAGTCCCTCCTGGATGACTGAGCTTCTCAGCCTATCTCTAAGGGAGAGCCCAGACACCCTGCAGAGGAAACTCATTTCAGCTGCTTGTATCTGTGATCTCCTTCTTTCAGTCACTACCCAAAGCTCCTGACCATAGATGAGGGTAGGAACGTAGACCCACTGGTAAACTGAGAGCTTCACCTTCTGGCTCAGCTCTCTTCACCACGACAGACCGGTACAACACCCACATCACTGCAGACACAGCACCAATCCACCTGTTGATCTCCTGCTCCATTCTTCCCTCATTCATGAGCAAGACCCTGAGATACTTAAACTCCTCCACTTGGGGCAGGACCTCCTCCCTGACCAGGAGAAGGCACGCTACCGGTTTCCAGCTCAAGACCATGGTCTGGGATTTGGAGGCACTGATCCTCATCCGGGCCGCTTCACACTCCGCTGCGAACCGCTCCATTGAGAGCTGAAGATCAGGATCTGATGAAGCCAATAGGACAACATCATCCACAAAGAGCTGCTCCTAGAAATTCTGTCCATAAAAGTTATGAACAGAATCGGTGACAAAGGACAATCTTGGTGGAGTCCAACTCTCACTGGAAACAAGTCCAACTTACTACTAGCAATGCGGACCGAGCTCTGGCACCGATCATACAGGTACCTAACAGCCCGTATCAATGGGCCTGGTACCCCATACTGCCAGAGTACCCCCCACAGGAGTCCCTGAGGGACATGGTCAAATGCCTTCTGCAAGTCCACAAAACACTTGTAGACTGGTTGAACTCCCATGAACCCTCCAGGACCCTGCTGAGGGTGTAGAGCTGGTCCAGTGTTCCACGACCAGGACGAAAACCACACTGCTCTTCCTGAATCTGAGATTCGACTATCCAACGGACTCTCCTCTCCAGAAACCCCGAATAGACCTTACCAGGGAGGCTCAGAAGTGTGATCCCCTTATAGTTGGAACACACTCTGCGGTCCCCCTTTTTAAATAGGGGGACCACCACCCCGGTCTGCAAATCCAGAGGAACTGCCCTCGATGTCCATGTGATATTGTTGAGTCGCGTCAATCATTGCAGCACCACAACATCCAGAGCCCTAAGGAACTCCGGGCGAATCTCATCCACCCCCGGCGCCCTGCCACCGAGGAGCTTTTTAACCACCTCAGTGACCTCAGCACCAGGGATTGGAGAGTCTGACCCAGGGTCCTCAGGCTCTGCTTCCTCATGGGAAGACGTGTCGGTAGGATTGAGGAGGTCCTCGAAGTATTCCACCCAATGACCCACAACGTCCCAAGTTGAGGTCAGCAGTGCACCATCCCCACCATAAATAGTGTTGGTGGCGATCCTCTTTCCCCACCTGAGATGCCAGATGGTGGACCAGAATCACCTCGAAGCCAAACGGAAGTCTTTTTCCATGACCTCACCGAACTTCTCCCATGCCCAAGTTTTTGCCTTAGCAACCACCCGAGCCACAATCCGCTTTGACTGCTGATACCTATCGGCTGTTTCCGGAGTCCCACAGACCAAAAAGGCCCAATAGGACTCCTTCTTCAGCCTGACAGCATCCCTCACCCCAGGTGTTCACCAGCGGGTTCGAGAATTGCCGCCACGACAGGCACCGACAACCTTACGGCCACAGGTCAGGTAAGCCGCCTCGACAATGGAGGCACCGAACATGGCCCACTCGGACTCAATGTCCCCCACCTCCCCCAGAACATGTTTGAAGTTCCCCCGGAGGTGTGAGTTGAAGCTCCTTCTGATGGGAGACTCTGACAGACGTTCCCAGCAGATCCTCACCATACGTTTGGGTCTGCCAGGTCTGACTGGCATCCTCCCCCACCAATGGAGCCAACTCACCACCAGGTAGTGGTCAGTTGACAGCTCCACCCCTCTCTACACCCGAGTGTCCAAAACATTCGGCCGCAGATCAGATGAAACAACAACAAAGTCGATCATCGAACTGCAGCCTAGGGTGTCCTGGTGCCAAGAGCACATATGGACACCCTTATGTCTGAACATGGTGTTCATTATGAACAATCCATGACGAGCACAGAAGTCCAATAACAAACCACCACTCGGGTTCAGGKGGGGGGGGGCGTTCCTCCCAACCACGCCTCTCCAGGTCTCACTGTCATTGCCCACGTGAGCGTTGAAGTCCTGCAGCAGAACGAGGGAGTCCTCGTTCGGAGCACTCTCCAGCACCCACTACAAGGACTCCAGAAAGGGTGGGTAATCTTAACTGCTGTTAGGCTCATAGGCACAAACAACAGTCAGGACCCATCCCCCCACTCTTAGGCGGAGGGAGGCTACCCTCTCATTCACCGGGGTGAACCCCAACGTACAGGCACCGAGATGGGGGAGCAATAAGTATGCCCACTCCTGCTTGGCGCCTCTCAGCATGGACAACTCCAGAGTGGAAGAGAGTCCAACCCCTCTGGAGGAGACTGGTTCCAGAGCCAGTGCGGTGCATCGAGGTGAGTCCAACTATATCTAGTGGGAACCTCTCAACCTCACACACCAGCTCGGGCTCCTTCCCCACCAGAGAGGTGACATTCCACGTCCCTAGAGCCAGCTTCTGTAGCTGAGGATCAGACCGCCAAGGTCCTCACCTTCGACCACTGCCCAAAACACATTGTACCTGACCCCTACGGCCCCTCCCACAGGTGGTGAACCCATGGGAAGGGGGACCCACCTCTCCTCTTCAGGCTGTGCCCGACCGGGCTCCATGGGTGAAAGCCCGGCCACCAGGCGCTCACCAACGTGCCCCACCTCCAGGCCTGGCTCCATAGTGGGGCCCCGGTGACCCGCGTCTGGGTGAGGGAACACTGAATCCATTTATTGTGTTCATCGTAGGGGTCTTTGGGCTGCACTTTGTCTGATCCCTCACCTAGGACCTTTTTGCCTTGGGTGACCCTACTGGGGGCATGAAACCCCCGACAACATAGATCCTAGGATCATTGGGACTCTCAAACCTCTCCACCACGATAAGGTAGCAGCCCAACAGAGGAGACAAACATTTCAATCCCCTTCAAATTATAACAACCCTCTCTTTTAATAAAATGTAATTGAATGTTTGAAGGTAGTGTGTTTTTATGAGCCCTATACATGACTGATAAAATACTATAATCAACCAAATCATAGAATTTCAACAACTTCAGCTGATGGAACAATGGATTTGATGGTGACTGTAATGCTTTCTGGTGATAATTCTTACAGCTGTTTTCTGAACTGGAACTGGTTTTGTGTTCAGGGGAAGTTCACCACAGCCAGCGACGTGTGGGCGTTCGGTGTGACGCTGTGGGAGATCTTCACCCTCTGCAAGGAGCAGCCCTACAGCCTGCTGTCTGACGAACAGGTCATCGAGAACTCTGGAGAGTTCTTCAGAAACCAGGGCCGCCAGGTGAGCAGGACCAGACAGGACCAGACTGAACTGGTCAATCAATCAATCAACTCACGTGTCTTACTACGCATGCCTGATCAGGAAATCTTTGATCCACTCAGTGGGTCTAGTAATCAATCCTGAATGGTTGACAGCTGCTTGAAGGAGCCACCCTGATGAGGCATGGCCTGATGTCAGAGCAACAGATTACAGCTGTTGACAGGTTGAGGCTTGTTCAAGCTCAGCTTTTAGCTCAGATCCTGGATTTATAAACCTGACTGAAAAATGGAGCTCCAGTTCCTCAGGAGTGACTAGCTGCGTTTCCATTACAAATGTGCGCAAAACTTTGTCGATAATCTCTTAATGTCGGAAAAACACAGTTTCGCAACTGCAGTGTTTCCATTAAGTAAGAAATGYTATTAAAGTCACGTGAATACGTTTGTTCTCATGATAAGTCATTACAAACATGGCAGCGATGCATGTAAACACATAGCATGTTGCTACCACGACACTAGCGCTCATCATCAGAGGAGACGTCGGCGTCTTTTATCGAGGCTTTCCAGAGACAAGTCCCTACTTGGGAGCAGCTACGTATGCTGTGTTTTTGGGAAATTGTAGTCGCTGAGTTTACTATTTTATACTACTTCTGTGATATTACGACTACTTCTACTTCCTGTTATCTTCTTCATCATCGTCTTTTTCACCAGTAGAAACAGCCGGTTGTTGATCACGTGACTCCTGTGATGTGAAAAAACTGTTTCCATTGCAGTTTTGCGAAAAACACCAATTTTGATACGGCTGAAAAACCACCTCATCCTAGCGCAAAAACATTTTGTCGAAAAACGTAATTTTTTTCTAAATTGACGTGTTTCCATTGAGCAAATTTATTTTCGAAATTCTAATTTGCGCATTTTCATGGTCAAAGGAAACACAGCTAGTGACCAGTTTCTGTTAATCCAGTTTGAGAGCTGGAGTTTTCATTTTGTCCACCAGGTGGCGCTGTTTTGTTTTTTGTTCCAGAATCAGGACTTTTCTGAGGTTCTGGACCTTAAACCTGGACCCCTGACAGAACTGGTTTCTGTAATCTTGAGGTTTTTTTTATCAGTGTCTCTTCAAAGAGTTGAACAAATTGATAAATTTAGATTTTTGTTGTTTTAATAAAAACAATCAGATTTTTTTGTCGTGTCTCAGATCCAGACTGAAGTCTTCTGTAACTGTCCTTTGTACTTCCTGTCCCAGATCTTCCTCTACGGCCCCCCGCTCTGCCCCCCGTCTCTCTTCGAGTTGATGATGCGCTGCTGGAGTCGCAACATTCCGGACCGACCCACGTTTGAGGGACTTTATCAGGCCCTGAGGCCCCACGTCACCCAGTGAGCGGTCCGGTTCTCAGGACTGCCGGGACACCTGCAAGGTGACGGACTGACTTCTGAACCACAGACTGGAACTACACTGTTGGACAGGACAGAGGACAGAAGACAGGACAGAGCTGGGTTCAGACTCCAGCCTGAGAGACGAGGTGAAGGGAGAAGAAACCCTTCGGTTGTCCCAGCTTCTTCAGAACTTTTCTTCTGTCTGCGTTGGACCTGGTTCTGTCTGTCCAACACTGTCAGTGTCTCCAGTTCCTCCTGTCCCTGTCCCCCCACACTGGAGTTCAGGTCATAGTGTAGCAAAGTCTAGGTTTTATTGGATTTCTCTGTTTTAGTGTATTTTTACTTCTTCTGGATGTTGTTGTGGACATGACCGGATCAGAACCTGTGTGTCTCAGAGACCCAGAACCAGTCAGAGGAGGAACCTTAAAGCCACCCGAGCTGCTGCTGAGGACAGTTAAACGTCTGTCCCAGAGTCCCTGCAGCTGGGACTGTCCTCCTGCAGGAGCTGTCTGACAGGAAACATGTCCACGTCTAAAACAAGTCCAGAAGCTGGAGGACACCTGCTGAGGGACCGAGGACAACAAGTCAGGATTTTAAAAACCAGGCGGATCAGAACTCAGCTGGTTGTAAAACAAGACAAAAGATTTGAGTTCAGTCCTCAGATCACACCTGGAGTCAGGGATGGTGAGAGTTTGTGACCACTCTGTGAACAGCCTGTGACCATTGTGACCACTCTGTGACCACTCTGTGGTCACTCTGTGACCACTGTGACCACTCTGTGGTCACTCTGTGACCACTCTGTGAACAGTCTGTGACCACTCTGTGATCACTCTGTGAACAGTCTGTGACCACTCTGTGAACAGCCTGTGACCATTGTGACCACTCTGTGACCACTCTGTGATCACTCTGTGACCACTGTGACCACTCTGTGACCACTCTGTGGTCACTCTGTGAACAGTNTGTGACCACTCTGTGACCACTCTGTGGTCACTCTGTGAACAGTCTGTGACCATTGTGACCACTCTGTGACCACTCTGTGGTCACTCTGTGAACAGCCTGTGACCATTGTGACCACTCTGTGAACAGTCTGTGACCCCTGTGACCACTCTGTGATCACTCTGTGACCACACTGTGACCACTCTGGCCACTTTGAGACCACTCTGTGGGCACTTTTTGATCACTCTGTGACCATTGTGACCACTCTGTGAACAGTCTGTGATCACTCTGTGACCATTGTGACCACTCTGTGACCACTCTTTGATTACTCTGTGACCACTCTGGCAACTTTGAGACCACTCAGTGGGCACTTTTTGACCACTCTGTGACCACTGTGACCACTCTGTGATCATTCTGTGACCACTCTGTGATCACTCTGTGACCACTCTTGTGACCACTCTGTGACCACTCTGTGATCACTCTGTGACCACACTGTGACCACACTGTGACCACTCTGTGTACACTCTGACTGTTTTTAAGGAAGGGCAGGACTTCAGGTCTCTGTGACCCCTGAACATGGTGACCTCCTCGGGGAAGACGTCCTCCATGTTCTTCTTGTCTCTGGTCCCTCCCCTCCAGTCGCAGCCTGGTGGTTTGCTGTGGTCTTACAGCAGGAAACTCAACATTGTGTTTTTATTTTTAACTCAAATCTTTTTCTAATCTTCCCTTTCAGAAGCTTTTTTCCTCTCAAACACTGTACGTGGACGTGAGGCGCAGTAAACATTTACGGTTGAAAGAAAACCTGTTGGATGAAGTCGTAGCGAGTGAAAAGTAAAGCTCAGATTTTTACCAGTTTCTTGGTTTCAGGTTTGTTTTCACTGAACTGGTTGTTTAAACTGGACCATCAAACAGAAAGAGATGAAGCTCGTTTGGAGTTTTAGATGGAAATGACTGATTAAGAAAAGATTATTGTAGCATTTAAGATGGTTGTTGTTTCCAATCTGACCACTAGATGTCAGTAATGTGTAAGGTTCTTTAAAAGCCTTTAAATTGTTTTTAAATGTTTTTACATTGTTTCATGACAGAACATGAAGACTTTATATTCAGAGGAGGATCTTTAACAGAACAATGAGAACAGAAATATAACCAGCTTACAGATAATTAGAGTCATTAAAACATTTATTTAAAATGTGGAAAATAATTCCACATGAAGTTCTTCTTACTGTTAGCGTTAGCAGTTTAACCGTTAGCCTCTGGCTCTGAAACACATTCGATCATAAAAACAAGACGAGTTGTGAAATGTTGTCATCTGTACTGTGTGTGTGTGTGTGTGTGTGTGTGTGTGTGTGTGTGTGTGTGTGTGTGTGTGTGTGTGTGTGTGTGTGTGTGTGTGTGTGTCAACATTCCTTCGATCCTGGGAGCTGATTGGGCTGAACGCGGTCACCTGCAGTGTTTTCTTTATAAAACAGCAGAAGAAGAGATTGAACTCAATCTCCCAGAATCCTTTGCTGCAGTGAGCCTGTGTGTTTGTGTGACTGCAGATTAGGTGTGATGATAATGAATAATCTATCAGAATTTATTGCAGTCACGTCTGATTATTTTTCGGCTGTTTTCTCCTCCTCTTCCTCACTGATCTTCATCCTGATGTCTCAGTATATTAATATATTAGGAGGTGACGTTTTGTTTCTGGGCTCCCAAATTATTTTCACTCCTTATTGTCTTGATTTGTTTTATAATAAATAAAGTTGTCTGACTGGAGCTTCTGTTTAAACCCTAACCTGTTCTCTATACTCATCCTCACAGTTCTCCTGTTCCCAGATGTTTTGTGTTTCTAAGTTCTTTTCTTATTTGTTGTAAACAGATACATTTCAGATTAAAGTCCGGGTCGTTTCTACCCGTCAGTCATGTGACCACAGCTTCTGTAATTGTACTTCCAGCTGCAGAGAAGCTAAATTTACCCTCCCAAAGAAAGATAAAGCAGAGGTTAGTGTCCAGATGTGGCTCAGTGACAGCTGTGGTTCACAGAGAAAAACTTTCTGCAGGTTGAAGCTCAAAGAGCAGATTCTTCTAGCTCTGATGGCAGAGAGACGGGTTTTATGGTGACATTTTCTGCAGGCGTGATGCTGGAGTAGAAGCAGCCAAACCCAAGCTGGCTGTAATTACTGCAGCTGTTCTGTTGTCCTGCAGAGAGTTGGACTATTTTTATCTGTTCAGAGTGAAAAATGTCACGTCGACACATTCGTTCTGCACAGCTGACACAACCTGCTCTGAAACACCTGGATCAGCAGGGAGACAGAACCATGGAGCTACACCAACTCACTTTCTGTGAGATCAGCTGGGTGCTGAACAACTGCTGAACGACAGCTGAACAACTGCTGAACGACAGCTGAACAACTGCTGAACGACAGCCAAACGACAGCCGAACGACTGCTGAACGACAGCTGAACAACTGCTGAACGACAGCCGAACGACTGCTGAATGACAGCCGAACGACAGCTGAACAACAGCCAAACGACTGCTGAATGATAGCCAAAGAACTACTTAACGACAGCCGAACAGCTGAACAATAGCCAAAATACTGCTGAACGACAGCCGAACGACTGCTGAATGATAGCCAAAAACTGCTGAACGACAGCCGAACAACAGCTGAACAATAGCCAAAATACTGCTGAACGACAGCCAAACGACTGCTGAATGATAGCCAAAGAACTAAACGACAGCCAAACAGCTGAACAATAGCCAAATACTGCTGAACGACAGCCGAACGACTGCTGAATGATAGCCAAAAACTCCTGAACGACAGCCGAACAACAGCTAAACAACAGCTGAACAACAGCCAAAAAACTGCTGAACGACAGCCGAACAACAGCTGAATGATAGCCAAAGAACTGCTGAACGACAGCCTAACAACAGCTGAACAATAGCCAAAATACTGCTGAACGACAGCCAAACGACTGCTGAATGATAGCCAAAGAACTACTTAACGACAGCCGAACAACAGCTGAACAATAGCCAAAAAAACTGCTGAATGACAGTCAAACGACTGCTGAATGATAGCTGAACGATAGCCGAAGAACTGCTGAACGACAGCAGAACAACAGCTTAATGATAGCCAAAAAACTGCTGAACGACAGCCAAACGACAGCGGAATGATAGCCAAAGAACTGCTTAATGACAGCAGAACAACAGCTGAATGATAGCCAAAAAAACTGCTGAACAACAGCCGAAAAACAGCTGAACAATAGCCAAAAAACTGCTGAACGATAGCCAAAAACCTGCTGAATGACAGCCAAACGACTGCTGAATGATAGCCAAAAACCTGCTGAACGATAGCCGAACAACAGCTGAACAATAGCCAAAAATCTGCTGAACGACAGCCGAACAACAGCTGAACAATAGCCAAAAAACTGCTGAATGACAGCCGAACAACAGCTGAATGATAGAACAACTGCTGAACAATAGCCAGGCGACAGCTGAACAACAACTGTACGACAGCTGAACAATAGCAGAACAACAGCTGAACCAAAGCTGAATGATAGCCAAACAACTGCTGAACAATTGCTGACAGACTGCTGAAAAATGGCTAAACAACAGCTGCAGCCGATAAACTGACGAATGACTGCTGATCAAAAACTGAGTACCTGCTGAACGACTACTGAATGACGGCTGAACAACAGCTGAATAAAAGCTGAACGACAGCCGAACAACTCCTGAATGACTGCTGAACGACTTCCCATTGACTGACTAACGACATTTGAATGACAGCCGAACAACTGCTGAGTGTTGCTGAAACATGGTGATGAAGCTGAAACTGAACAGAATACTGACTAAGAAAAAACGTATCAAAGGGCTAGCTAAAAGAAGCTAAAAGTTCACTAAAAGCTAAAAGAAAAAGAGACTTAGCTAAAAGTTAAAATATCAAAAAGTAGTATAAAAAAGATGTAGTAGCTAAAGTATTTCAACAGATTTGGGGGATAAGTTTATATAAAAGTATCAAAGTTATATGAACCAAATGAGCTGATTTAATGTATGAACAGCTAAACATCACAAAGGTTATCATTCATTCCTACAGCTCTTATTTGGTGTTTTTATTGTTTGTTTTTGTTTTTATCCGTGGAGCGCAGCGGTGAAGCTGCTGCCCTCAGGGCTGCAAGAGTGGGCACAGCTCATACTTTCTTCACAGTTAGACTGAAGTTATCATCTCTCATGGAAACAAAACATCTTTACGATTAGACAACTTTCTGTCTTCTTGTTCAGCTGGTAAATAAGAGAACTTAAAATTCATTTAACCCTTCTGCTAGCCCCCCACACCCCCGCCCTGAGGCCTGGGGTCGTTTTGACCCCAGGACAGCAGGAGGGTGAAATGAGCAGACTCTAGTTTAACACATGGCTGTAGTTATGTTCAGTCATGATCTTTATGAAGGCAGCGACTCTGATTTGTGTTTTTCTTTACCTGAAACTAAAGAATGGTCTCTGGTCCTGATCCCACACATCAGAAGGTACGTCTCCTTCAGTCTCAGTTTGTGGTTGTGTTATTGTTCTCTCTCAGCCAGCATTGTCTTCCTCACAGAGTAACGTTTCATTACGCTGCTGTGGGCCCTCCTGCAGCCCTCATTATGAGGCCCTGGGATCAGCCGACACCTGCTTCTCATTGGGAACAGAACTGCTGCTGTAATCCTGCGATAAAATCAGGCAGCCTTTGATCTTTACACGATGTTGTTAAAAAGCAGCTTTTCTTAAACAGATCATGTTTTCCTTTAACTATGAAGGTAAAGCTTTCCACACGTGGAGCTGCTGCTGCAGAAAAAATGAAGCGCCAGCATTTCTCCTGAAACAAAACCCTGATGTAATGCAGTGAAACTTCTTAAATCAGTCGTTCATTTTATGTTTCAGGTGAAGACGCTGATTTGGGCTGAATTTGAAGTTAGCAGAATGAAAACTGAAGGACCGAGTACACATCCCTGAGGGACTCCAGCCCCCGGTCCCTCAGAATGAAAACTGAAGGACCGAGTACACATCCCTGAGGGACTCCAGCCCCAGTCCCTCAGAATGAAAACTGAAGGACCGAGTACACATCCCTGAGGGACTCCAGCCCCCGCTATGATGGAGTCTGAGTGGTAAAACTAAAAGTTTGTTGTTTCTCACCACAAATCCACAAACTAAGGTAGTATTAACAAATATTTGGGCCATTACAAAAAGGAGCTGCTGACAACACTTAAAAACATCTGAAATTCAGACAATAAATATAAAAAATCTGAATATTTTATTAAGTTTGAAAATCATTAGAAAAAAGGTTTTTCGTGGCTTAAAAACTGATTTCCTCTGATGAGAATGTTTAAATTTACAAGAAAAAACAGTTTTTTTATAAAAGTGAGTTTTTATTTATAATTTAGATTTGAGAGAAGATCCAGATGTAATGTTTGCATATTTATGTCTTTGATGTTTGTATTTTTTAAATTTGATAAACTTCCTCAACTTTTGAGAGTTTTTAAGACATTATTTTAATTTTTTCCTGTAAACTTTGTCTCTGCAACATAAAAACATGTCTGAGTTTTTATAGAGCACAATTATTACACTAATACCTGAGTTTTGCTTCTAAATGTTGTTCTGTGGTCCATTTATTTATTTATTTATTTATTTATTTATTTGTTTGTTTGTTTGTTTGTTTATTTAATTATTTATTTGTTTATTTTTTACAACATCACTATGCAGGAGTTTCAGTCATTATCTTTAAATCAGGTGCATTTGACATGGATTTATAAAAATACGATATGAAATCAGTTTTGTCCTGAAAAAGCTTTCTTAAAGTTTTGTCTCGTTCTTCTGAAGACTTTATTTGTTTGCAGCTAAAATCACTTCTGTGTATTTCTAAGATGAACGAGTGAATAAATGAAGCAGCTGCTTCTTCAGGACTGTTGAAAGGAGAAGTGCTGCTCTCTGGGTGGTAAACTTTGAGTTTTATGAGGAGAGGAAACTTTTCGGCTGCTTAGTGCCTCAAATTCAGCTGTTTTAAAGCATCCTGAGCTCGCAGCACGACACCAGCTGCTGTTTCCTAATAAACCAAACAAAAGGTCTTAAACTGCTCTAACAATCTGATGTTTGACTCAAACTACAGGAAGAGGTCATTATATCAACTGAAGCACGATTAATTATTAACATAACTATTAATAAAATAAAATTTGATAAAACACGCTGACAGATTTACCAGAACATAATTTAAATGAATAAAAAATAAATATAAAACTGTTCTGTTGGATCCAAACTGAGCAGTGATTTGGGTCAGAACTGAGTTTTTACACAACTCCAAGTAAATTCACAGCTTTGACCACAGAGACGCTGTAATTAGACAAGAGACACAGAGACAAAGACGAGACAGGATGTAGGAGAGGGACAGGAGACACAGAGACAGCTGACAGACTGTCTGCTGAAGACAGCAGAACCTGAAGTCTTTTCTTCGAAAGATACATCAATTTTACCAGTGTATACCCAGTACCAGTGTATACCTAGTACCAGTGTATATCCAATACCAATGCATACCCAATACCAGTGTATACCCAATACCAGTGTATACCCAATACCAGTGCATACCCAATACCAGTGTATACCCAGTACCAGTGCATACCCAATACCAGTGCATACCCAATACCAGTGTATACCCAGTACCAGTGCATACCCAATACCAGTGCATACCCAATACCAGTGCATACCCAGTACCAGTGCATGCCCAGTACCAGTGCATACCCAATACCAATGTATACCCAGTACCAGTGCATACCCAATACCAGTGCATACCCAATACCAGTGCATACCCAGTACCAGTGCATACCCAGTACCAGTGTGTATCCAATACCAATGTATATCCAATACCAGTGCATACCCAATACCAGTGTATATCCAATACCAGTGCATACCCAGTACCAGTGCATGCCCAGTACCAGTGCATACCCAATACCAATGTATACCCAGTACCAGTGCATACCCAATACCAGTGCATACCCAATACCAGTGCATACCC